>NC_079191.1:429086794-429386794 GCF_029499605.1 Hyla sarda | reverse complement strand
TGTCACATGGGGTAGGGAATAGTGCGGCCCTGAGCTCACACAGAATCTTTTTCCCTTCCTACGTGTGTATCCACCCTAAACAACAGATCCACAACTGGGCGACGGTCCCTATCCTGGAATAAAGTGCAAGGGTGACTCAAGTCAAAATAATAAACAGAACTGCATGGAGGTCAGGGAAACCGGTCAGGACACAATGGGGCAATATATAATGGCAGGTATGCAAAGTAGTAACAAACAGGTATCAGGAAGATATAACGGCAGGTATATAGAGTACTGAATTACAGCTTCAGGACCATAGTTCTATGGCAGATATGAGAGTAAAAACAGACAGGTTACCAGAAAGATAGTGGTCCGAGGAAGTGCGGCCAGCGCAGGAAATAGCTATCAACGCTAGCGTGGACGGCGTCCGTGCTCTCCCTTTGCCATGTATGTATCTTTGCATTTTCATTGAATAAACCTTACCTTCACTTCTGGAACCTGGTGAGTGCCATTCATCTTCTTTTACATATACCCGATAGATATAGCGCCAGGTTTACCAGGAATGAAGGTGAGTGACAGGTAACTGAAATCAGGACACTCTACAGATCAGGATACACAGGTTCTGGATCACAAAAGAATAAACATAGAAAATAACACATCAGGCATAGGGGCAAAGCAAGAGAAGCAATTGATCAGGACTTATACCTTGGTGGAGTGCAAAAAACACAAACTGGTCAGAATACAAGTCATGATACAGGTTCAGGTTTAACCTGTTAAGGACACAGGGCATACCTCTACGCCCTGAGTCCGCTCCCTTTCTATAACGTGGGGCCATGCTGCGGCCCTGCGTCATAGCGGGTCGGGACCCGTGGCTAATAGCGCACGGCACTGACCGCGGTGCCGCACGCTATTAACCCTTTGGACGCGGCGTTCAAAGTTGATCGCCACGTCTAAAGGGAAAGTAAACTACCCCCGGTTAGCTCAGTGGGCTGCTCGGGACCGCCACCGCAAAATTGCCGCATCCCGAACAGCTGGAGGACGCAAGGAGGGTGCCTACCTTCCTCCTGTGTGTCCGATTGACAAATGACTGCTCAGTGCCTGAGATCCAGGCATGAGCAGTCAAGCGGCAGAAACATTGATCAATGTTATCCTATGGGATAACAATGATCAATGTAAAAGATCAGTGTGTGCAGTGCAAAAAAAGTGGGAAAAAAAAGTTAATAAAGATCATTTAACCCCTTCCCTAATAAAAGTAAAAATCACCCCCATTTTCCCATGAAAAAGAAATAATAAAAAAAACAGTGTAAATAAAAAATAAATATATTTGGTATTGGAAATGTCCGAATTATAAAAATATATATCGTTAAATAAACCGCATGGTCAATGGTGTACGCACAAAAAGACTGGACTAGACTTACAACTAAACAAACGGGTCAGAACTACAAAGCCATAGCAAAATCAACCTAACAAGTCAGAACTAAAAACAAACCGGACTGAAGGCTAAGGCCCCGTTCCCATTACGGAATTCCCGCGGAATTTCCTGGCGGAATTCCGCGGACGGAATTCCGCGGTGTGAACTTTAACATTAGTGTGAACGGGTTTCCGCGAGACCCGTTCACACTGCGGAATTTCAGCGGCGGACATTTCCGCCGCTGAAAGTGTTCCGCGCAAAGAAAGAACATGTTCATTCTTTGCGCGGATTCTGCGAGCACTGCATAGCCGTCAATGGTGACGGCTCAGTGCCCCGTGGCCCTAGCGCCGAAGTATTCATCCGCGAGAATTCCGTAGTGTGAACTACGTAGTGGGGCCTAAGGAGGAATCAAATATCCCACCTCAGCTGCTCTATGGCCCAAGCCTGTAACTCCGAAAGCCTATAGACTTCTCTGGGATTCTGCACTCCCGTTCACACTTCTGAATTTCTGCTTGCGGAATTCTGCAAGCGGAAATTCAGAAGTGTGAATGGGAGTGCGGAATCCCATAGAAGTCTATGGGCTTTAATTTGAGGCGGAATACGGCAAGCTGAAATTCTGCCCTGTGAATAGACCCTAAGGCTAGGTTCACACTGCGGAATCTCTGAGCAGAAAGTTTCTGCCTGGAGATTCCGAGTGCGGCCAGCACCGATTGAATCAGTTGGTGCTAGGACCCTGCGGACACTGCAGTCTCCAATAGACTGCAATGTGTTCCGCGAGTATTTCCGCCTGAAGAATGAGCAACGCCATTCTTCAGGCGGAAATTTTCAAGCGGATTTTCCGTTCACAAATTCCGCTTCACAAGTTCCAAAGTGTGAATTTGTGAACGGAAACCCATTCACTACACTATTGTTACGCCGAGCGCTCTGGGTCCCTGCTCCTCCCCGGAGCGATCGCGGCGTTCTGCTGTCTGCAGCGCCCCGGTCAGACCCGCTGACCGGGAGCGCTGCACTGTTACTGCCGGCGGGGATGCGATCCGTGTAGCGGGACGCGCCCGCCCGCGGGTCGCATCCCAATCGTCTCACCTGTCCCGTTCCCCTGCTGTCATGTCTCTGTGCGCGCGGCCCCGCTCTCTAGGGCGCGCGCGCGCCGGCTCTCTGAAATTTAAAGGGCCAGTGCACCACTAATTGGTGCCTGGCCCAATCAGTTGTTATCACTCCCATTCCATATAAAAACCCACTTCCCCTTCCTGTCCTTGCCGGATCTTGTTGCCTTGTGCCCTGAGAAAGCGTTTTGTGTGTCCAGACCCCTGCTGTTGCCCCTGACTACGAACCATAGCTGCCTGCCCAGACCTTCTGCTATGTCCGACCTTGCTCATGCCTTGTCCTTTGTACCGTGCCTGTCTCAGCAGTCAAGTAAAATATGTGAAGAGAAAAAACACAGAAGTGGCGCCTTGATGGTGCCTTTACCTTTCTAGTTATAGGAGGTAAGGGGGGGGGGGGGGGGATTTAGCGGGGAAGGATAGGGAGATTTTCTGCTCACCTTTCAGAGTTGTGCTGCATAACAGGCACAACTCTGCGATGCGTATAGGCTGGTATGCGGCAAGGTTCCGGGGCCGCTGACTGCTGGATCTGCTGGCTGATGTTCTTGCTTGTCTCCGGTGCTGCGGGGTGTCACCTGGTGACGGTGATGTGGAGCGCTGCTTTTGTGGAGTAGACACTGTCCTCTGGTGTACTCCAGATGTTCAGATGTGATCCGCTTGGCAGAGTCGGCAGATGCGGTCAGCTGGATGATCCCCTCGATGTGTGCTGGTACCTTGCGGCCAGTGCGCGGTGGAGATCGGGGTGAGCAGTCGGGTGCCACTATCCTTTAAGTCCCGATGATGTGGCGAGGAAAAGAGCCTTAGGTTGGTGATCGGGAGCAGCTTTCTGCCGAGACCGCTGGCAGACGGTGGCAATAGTACAGGAGCAGGTTGCGGGAGATCCCACACGGGGATTTATCCCAGAAAAAACCTCGGCGTGTGAAAGCGCTTCTCCGTTGCAAAAAATAAGGTTGCTGGAAACTTCTTGGATAAGAAGGGGGGATTTATTGACGGTTGGGTTTACAGAAATAAAGAACACAAAAAGTAAAAAATAGAAAATAAAAAAATATAAAGCATAAAGCAAACAGGATTGGACAACGCGTTTCAAAAGGCTATCCCTTTCTTCTTCAGGTCTTTGTGTTCTTTATTTCTGTAAACCCAACCGTCAATAAATCCCCCCTTCTTATCCAAGAAGTTTCCAGCAACCTTATTTTTTGCAACGGAGAAGCGCTTTCACACGCCGAGGTTTTTTCTGGGATAAATCCCCGTGTGGGATCTCCCGCAACCTGCTCCTGTCTCAGCAGTCAGTGAGGTTGAGTCGCTATCGGGTGGAACGACCTGGGGGTTACCTGCCGCTGCAAGTCCATCCCGCTTTGCGGCGGGCTCTGGTGAAAACCAGTAACCCCTTAGATTCCGTTCCCCTGGTACGGCCCACGCCATCACCTCACTGACACAGAGGATCCACCTCCAGTGTCCTCTCCACATACCAGTCCGGATCCTGACAACTATTTTAGCAAGCGGAATTTCTGCCTGCAATTTCAAAGCGGAATTGCAGACGGAAATTCCGTAGTGTGAACCGAGCCTAACACAAAGCAAAGAAGAAAATCAATTCCACTGCGAGGAGAGCGGTGTCCCAATCACATGTACACTTGTACAATAACAGCTGTGTGTTCCATAATTGAAAAGTAAAAAGAAAAAAAACAAAACAATATTGCGCACATAAAACCGGGCCCCAAGGTGCCAGACATAAAGGGGATTTTTTTTAAACACCATTTATCCTTGGACTGTATGACACAATTTGTTTGGACATGATTTGACCCTATTTGCATCATGTCTTATGAGACTATTTATCTGGACACTGTGGGGGAGATTTATCAATACCTGTGCAAAGGAAAAGTTGCCCAGTTGCCCATAGCAACCAATCAGATCGCTTCTTTCATTTTGCAGGGGCCTTGTTAAAAATGAAAGAAGAAATCTTATTGGTTGCTATGGGCAACTGGGCAACTATTCCTCTGCCCGACACTGTTTATCTTGACCATGAAGATAGAATTTATCCAGAATAATCTTTTTTGGGGATATGTTCATAACTTTCTCTTTCTTTCCCCCCCCCCCCCCCCCCCTTTTCCTTCATCAATTTCAACCAGAAGGTTCTTCTGGATTCGGACAAGGACCCTCTTGTTGGTTTTTCCTTCGCCTCCCATCGTCTCTCAGGAGGGAGCCCCTGGTTCCCTCCATAAAAAAACACACATACTTTGTAAATGATATAAAAATTGTCACGTAAAGTCCCTTTGAAACCGCCACTTACTGCACATTACCACCCATAAGGCCATGACACACAGTGGTAACGTTCTATTTAAAGTGGAGACAGTAATGAATTCTGCCCAGCCGGAGGTCCATGTTTTATTCATGGACATATTTTGCGAAGCTACTTTTGATGTAAAGCCTCCGACGCTGGCTGCCCGCGAGATGTGTCACAACTTTTGACAAAACCCATAAATATTTCATGAGCTCTGTAGGAAGAGCAGGTTTGTGCCAAGTAGGTAATCCTTTTCTAGATCGTAGGTGGCAGAGTGCGTGGTATTGATATGCACGCTGTAGAGGTGATTTGCAGTCTGCGCTGGTACATATATTAACCCCTTTACTAACGTCCATATGGATATGGGAATGAGACAGCATGTAAACAGCAAATAAAGCAGTGTATCACAACCAGTGTGTCTCAAGCTGTTGCAAAACTACAACTCCCAGCATGCCCGGACAGCCTTCGGCTGTCCGGGCATGCTGGGAGTTGTAGTTTTGCAACAGCTGGAAGCACCCTGGTGAGGTAACGCTGAACTAGAGCTTCATCAGTTGGGGGACATGTGGTATGGTAATGATGATGTGATGGATACTTAGCTGGCAAGGTTGTCCCGTTCGTGACGCCAAAAGTACTGTTGTGATTAGGATGAATGGTAGATAATGAGGGTTATAGTCCGGGCATGCTGGGAGCTGTAGTTTTGCAACCGCTGGGGGCACCCTGGTTATGTAACACTGAACTAGAGCTTAATCACTAGGGCGACATGTGGTATGGTGATGATGCTTAGCTGGCAAGGTTGTCTCGTGCGTCACACCAAAAGTAGGGTTGTTATTAGGATGAGTGGTAGAGAATGAGGGTTATAGTACGGGCATGCTGGGAGCTGTAGTTTTGCAACCACTGGGGGCACTCTGGTTAGGTAACACTGAACTAGAGCTTAATCACTAGCGGGACGTGCGGTATGGTGATGATGTGATGGATACTTAGCTGGCAAGGTTGTCCCGTCGATCACACCAGCAGTGTGTCTCCAGCTGTTGCAAAACTACAACTCCCATCATGCCCAGTCTTTGGCTGTCCGGGCATGCTGGGAGTTGTAGTTTTGCAACAGCTGGAAGCACACTGGTTAGGTAATGCTGAACTAGAGTTTCATCAGTAGGGGGACATGCTGTATGGTGATGATGATGTGATGATACTTAGCTGGCAAGGTTGTCCTGTTCGTGATGCCAGAAGTACTGTTGTGATTAGGACGAATGGTAGATAATGAGGGTTATAGTCCCGGCATGCTGGGAACTGTAGTTTTGCAACAGCTGGAGGCACTCTGGTTAGGTAACACTGAACTAGAGCTTAATCACTAGGGGGATATGCAGTATGGTGATGAAGATGTGATGGAAACTTAGCTGGCAAGGTTGTCCCGTTCGTGACTCCAAAAGTAGGGTTGTGATTAGGATGAGTGGTAGATAATGACGGTAATAGTCCGGGCATGCTGGGAGCTGTAGTTTTGCAACAACTGGGGGCACTCTGGTTAGGTAACACTGAACTAGAGCTTAATCACTAGCGGGACGTGCGGTATGGTGATGATGTGATGGATACTTAGCTGGCAAGGTTGTCCCGTTCGTGACGCCAGAAGTACTGTTGTGATTAGGATGAATGGTAGAGAATGAGGGTTATAGTCCAGGCATGCTGGGAGCTGTAGTTTTGGAACAGCTGGAGGCACTCTGGTTAGGTGACGCTGAACTAGAGCTTAATCACTAGCGGGACATGCGGTATGGTGATGATGATGTGATGGATACTTAGCTGGTAGGTTGTCCAGTTCGTGACACCAGAAGTAGGGTTGTGATTAAGATGAGTGGTCGATAATGAGGGTAATAGTCCGGGCATCCTGCTAGCTGTAGTTTTGCAACAGCTGGGGGCACTCTGGTTAGGTAACGCTGAACTAGAGCTTAATCACTAGGGGGACATGTGGTATGGTGATGATGTGATGGATACTTAGCTGGCAAGGTTGTCCTGTTCATCACACCAGAAGTACTGTTGTGATTAGGATGAGTGGTAGAGAATGAGGGTTATAGTACGGGCATGCT
The DNA here is from genome assembly GCF_029499605.1 of Hyla sarda. NCBI lineage: Eukaryota > Metazoa > Chordata > Amphibia > Anura > Hylidae > Hyla > Hyla sarda. The sequence continues at coordinate 429,379,957 of NC_079191.1, read as the reverse complement.
GGGAGCTGTAGTTTTGCAACAGCTGGGGGCACTCTGGTTAGGTAACACTGAACCAGAGCTTAATCACTAGGGGGACATGCGATATGGTGATGATGATGTGATGGATACTTAGCTGGCAAGGTTGTCCTGTTCGTGACGCCAGAAGCACTGTTGTGATAAGGATGAATGGTAGAGAATGAGGGTTATAGTCCGGGCATGCTGGTAGCTGTAGTTTTGCAACAGCTGGGGGCACTCTGGTTAGGAAACGCTGAACCAGAGCTTAATCACTAGGGGGACATGTTGTATGGTGATGATGATGTGATGTATACTTAGCTGGCAAGACTGTCCCGTTCGTGATGCCAAAAGTAGGGTTGTGATTAGGATGAGTGGTAGAGAATGAGGGTTATAGTACGGGCATGCTGGGAGCTGTAGTTTTGCAACCGCTGGGGGCACTCTGGTTAGGTAACACTGAACTAGAGCTTAATCACTAGCGGGACGTGCGGTATGGTGATGATGTGATGGATACTTAGCTGGCAAGGTTGTCCCGTCGATCACACCAGCAGTGTGTCTCCAGCTGTTGCAAAACTACAACTCCCAGCATGCCCAGACAGTCTTTGGCTGTCCGGGCATGCTGAGAGTTGTAGTTTTGCAACAGCTGGAAGCACACTGGTTAGGTAATGCTGAACTAGAGTTTCATCAGTAGGGGGACATGCGGTATGGTGATGATGATGTGATGATACTTAGCTGGTAGGTTGTCCAGTTCGTGACACCAGAAGTAGGGTTGTGATTAAGATGAGTGGTCGATAATGAGGGTAATAGTCCGGGAATGCTGGTAGCTGTAGTTTTGCAACAACTGGAGGCACTCTGGTTAGGTAACACTGAACTAGAGCTTAATCACTAGCGGGACGTGCGGTATGGTGATGATGTGATGGATACTTAGCTGGCAAGGTTGTCCCGTTCGTGACGCCAGAAGTACTGTTGTGATTAGGATGAATGGTAGAGAATGAGGGTTATAGTCCGGACATGCTGGTAGCTGTAGTTTTGCAACAGCAGAAGTACTGTTGTGATTAGGATGAGTGGTAGAGAATGGGGGTTATAGTCCCGGCGTTCTGGGAGTTGTAGTTTTGCAACAGCTGGAGGCACCCTGGTTGAAAATCACTGCTATAGAGAACATAATACAATATGTAAACTACAGTTATGCCTTTAAAGGGGTCTTCCAATCACAGACTCTGATGACATATGCTACATCATGTATTTTTACATAGGGTCTTTTCATAGTATTTTTGGTAACATGGTGTTTCAGGGGTTAATATGTGATGTATCTGGTTGGTAAGGGCAGCGAAGGGGTTAATGGTAAGGGATTTAACCAAAACTTTCTTATTCATGGCCTACCCTTAGGGTGAAGCACGCAATGGCGATAAACTGGCTGCTGGCCATCACGTGACCACAGCAGCCAATTGGCGGCCTCAGCAGTGGCGCTTCATACGCCTGGCATCACTGCTCAATGACAGGAGCCATGATGCAAAGAGTATGAAGTGTGACAGCCGAGGCTCTCATTTGACTGCGGTGGTCAAGTGACATCCGCTCCTTGTGGAGACCAAAAGGCAGTTTATCGCGTTGAGGCCACTGATTGGCTGCGGCAGTGACGTGATGTCTGGGAGGCCAAAGTGCAGACAGCTACTGATTTCCAACTTTCTATATACAGTGACCCCCCGACCTACGATGGCCCCAACATACGATCATTTCAGCATACGATCATTCTCAGAGACCATCGCATGGTGAAGGCAGCATCAACATACGATGCTTTTGTATGTCGGGGCCATCGCATAAACGGCTATCCTGCAGCGCAGACTGCTTCAGCTGCCACCGGATAGCCGTTTACGGTGCCCCGTGTGGTCCGCTGACGATCACTTACCTGTCCTCGGGGCTCCGGCGCGTCCTCTTCGGGATCCCCTGCATCGTCGGCGCTCTCCATCATCGTCATCACGCCGCTGCGCACGCCGTCCCGTCATCCAATAGGAGCGGCGTGCGTAGCGACGTGATGGCGGCGACGGAGAGTGAGGATGCCGGGGAAGTAGAGGCCTTGCCGGAGCATCGGGGAAACCCCGGGGACGCGGCTACAGCGATGGACGGCGACATCCAGGGTAGCGGTGACGGTCCGGAGCGGCGGGGACACGTGAGTATAACCTCCAATACCAGTGGTCTTCAACCTGCAGCCTCCAGATGTTGCAAAACTACAACTCCCAGCATGCCAGGACAGCCAACGGCTGTCCGGGCATGCTGGGTGTTGTAGTTTTACAACATCTGGAGGTCCGCAGGTTGTAGACCACTGTCCTATACTTTACATTGCACAGATCTCTCAACATACAATGGTTTCAACAAACGATGGTCCATTTGGAACGAATTACCATCATATATTGAGGGATCACTGTATTGGATGTGTACATGCTAAAAGATGGGAGTGTGACTGCAGGATCAGACCACATGGGAGTTGTTTGTAGTCTGTTACCATAGGCTAGTTAAATCAGTAAGTGGGGAGAAGATGCGGATGAAATTAATTTGGGGAAAATCTAAGAACATAGGGGGTCATTTATTAAGGCCCTAAGTGGCCTATATTTTTCCAAATTCGTTGCACACAGCGTTCCATGCATTTTTATGAGACTTTTCCCGGCATATATGGCTTTTTTCTGATGGCTTATCCAATGGGCGTTGTGTGGGTGTGGTTCGTGTGTGGTTTTCTAAGTTGCAGAAGTGGCACAGTTTTGCGCATTGGCCACTCCAGCCGGGACCAGGTATGCCTGGCTGATCGGCAAGTACGCACCATATTATTGGAAACATAAGCCGCAAACATCCTAAGAAATGCCGACCAGCTGGGCTAGTGCGCCACACAGGCTGAACCACCTCCCCCCAACAAAAGTCACACATTTTAATAAATCACCCCCTTAGTTTCAATCTAGTGATCCAGATGTAGACAGAAATTTGCTTAACAGCAGAAACCTGGGCATAGGAAACCTAGGTCGAAAAATAACTAATTGACTTCCATGGGAGAGTATTGTGGGCATGCTCTGTGACATAGTCTGTTCAGGGCAGAGCCAAACCTTTAAAAACAGCTTGATGGGTGAATGTTGTGAGCATGCTCTGTGAAATTGTCTGTATAGGGCCGGGTAAATGTTGTGAGCATGCTCTGTGACATAGTCTGTTTAGAGAGGGGTGAATGTTGTGGGCATGCTCTATGACCTAGTCAGTTTAGGGAGGGGGGAATGTTGTGAGCATAGTCTGTGACAGTCTGTTTAGGGAAGGGTGAATGTTGTGGGCATGCTCTGTGACAGTCTGTTTAGGGGCAGGTGTATGTGGTGAGCATGCTCTGTGACATAGTCTGTTTAGGGGCAGGTGTATGTTGTGAGCATGCTCTGTGGCAGTCTGTTCAGGGACAGGTGAATGTTGTGAGCATGCTCTGTGACATAGTCTGTTTAGTGAGGGGTGAATGTTGTGAGCATGCTCTGTGACGTAGTCTGTTTAAGGAGGGGGAATGTTGTGAGCATTCTCTGTGACAGTCTGTTTAGGGAGCGGTGAATGTTGTGGGCATGCCCTGTGACATAGTCTGTTTAGGGGTGGGTGAATGTTGTGAGTATCCTCTGTGACATAGTCTGTTTAGGGATGGGTGAATGTTGTGAGCATGCTCTGTGACATAGTCTGTTCAGGGCGGAGCCAAACCTTTAAAAACAGCTTGACAAGTGAATGTTGTGAGCATGCTCTGTGACATAGTCAGTTTAGGGACGGTGAATGTTGTGGGCATGCTCTTTGACATAGTCAGTTTAGGCAGGGGTGACTGTTGTGGGCATGCTCTGTGACATAGTCGGTTTAGGGAGGGATGAATGTTGCGGGCATGCTCTGTGACATAGTCTGTTTAAGGACGAGTAAATGTTGTGAGCATGCTCTATGAAGTAGTCTTTTAAGGGACGGGTGAATGTTATGGGCATGGTCTGTTCAGGGCCAAGCCAAACCTTTAAAAACAGCTTGAGGAGTGTTGTAAGCATGCTCTGTAACATAGTCAGTTTAGGGAGCGGTGAATATTGTAGGCATGCTCTGGGACATAGTCAGTTTAGGAAGGGGGAATGTTGTGAACATGCTCTGTTACATAGTCTGTTTAGGGAGAGGTGAATGTTGTGGGCATGCTCTATGACATAATCTGTTTAGGGACGGGTGAATGTTGTGGGCATGCTCTGTGACATAGTCTGTTTAGGGAGGGGGAATGTTGTGAGCGTGCTCTGTGACATAGTCTGTTTAGGGAAGGGTGAATGTTGTGGGCATGCTCTATGACATAATTTGTTAAGGGACTGGTGAATTTGGTGGGCATGCTCTGTGACATAGTCTGTTCAGGGAGGAGCCAAACCTTTAAGAACAGCTTGACAGGTGAATGTTGTGAGCATGCTCTGTGACATAGTCTATTTACGGAGGGGTGAATGTTGTGAGCATGTTCTGTTACGTAGTCTGTTTAGGGAGGGGGGAGTGTCGTGGGCATGCTCTATGACATAGTCTGTTTAGAGATGGGTGAATGTTGTTGGCATGCTCTGTGAAATACTCTATTTAGGGAGGGGGAATGTTGTGAGCATGCTCTGTGACATAGTCTGTTTAGGGAGGGGTGAATGTTGTGGGCATGCTCTATGACATAATTTGTTAAGGGACTGGTGAATTTGGTGGGCATGCTCTGTGACATAGTCTGTTCAGGGAGGAGCCAAACCTTTAAAAACAGCTTGACGGGTGAAAGTTGTGAACATGCTCTGTGACATAATCTATTTAGGGAGCGGTGAATGTTGTGAACATGCTCTGTGACATAGTCTGTTTAGCGAGGGTGAATGTTGTGAGCATGCTCTGTGACCTAGTCTGTTTAGGGAGGGGTGAATGTTGTGAGCATGCTCTGTGACCTAGTCTGTTTAGGGAGGGTGAATGTTATGTGCATGCTCTGTGACAGTCAGTATATGGATGGCGAATGTTGCAAGCATGCTCTGTGACATAGTCTGTTTCGGGACGGTGATTGTTGTGGCCATGCTCTGTGAGATGTGCAGGGAAGAGGCTGTGCTGTGCTGTACTCACGTATGGATCCTGTGTTATCTGCCCCCAGCTTTTCTGTCTATTCCTTTAGAGTTGCGCCCATCCTTCCGATCATCTTCCCGTACTGTACATATTTTATTCACGTCGCCATAGTGTGTAGCTATGTCACCAGTGCATTAGGCCCCATTCCAAGCTCCCCACCGGCTCCGGGAGTCGTCATACTGCGAGCTCTTAAAGGTCACGATTTACACAGCTAATTGCTTAAGCAGCTAGAAAAGCGAGGAGGGAAAGGTCACGCTCTGTCGGCTCTTATTGTGCGTTTATTTTTATCTGATCGCTGTATTTATTGCCCGGGCGAATGTTAAATATTTTATATATACTCTGGGCCCTGCAGGGACAATTCTTGGTCAGTGTCTCATATCTAATGACTAGAGCAGTGTTTCCCAACCAGGGTGCCTTCAGCTGTTGCAACAGCTGGAGGCACACTGGTTAGGACCAAAACTACAAAATGACCCAAAAAGGGGCTTAGAGGCCAAAACAATACAATTAACCAAACCCCAAGGCCGCATCCTGGGGTGCAAACACCTCAAATTTCTCCCCCCTAAAACATAACTTTTAATAGTATATATCTAAAAAGTAACAAATCCAGAAGGTGATGATTAAAAATACAATGTCACATGGGAAAATAATATAGTTATTGGGGCAACATGGCTCCAGTGTACAGGGCTCTGCAGAAGCCCAAACTTCCCAATTGTGACACTAATTAAAACACAAAATTGCCGCCTCTACATGTTTCGCCGTCACCACGGCGTTCTCAAGAGGCAATATGTGGCCACATATTGCCTCTTGAGAACGCCGTGGTGACGGCAAAACATGTAGAGGCGGCAATTTTGTGTTTTAATTAGTGTCACAATTGGGAAGTTTGGGCTTCTGCAGAGCCCTGTACACTGGAGCCATGTTGCCCCAATAACTATATTATTTTCCCATGTGACATTGTATTTTTAATCATCACCTTCTGGATTTGTTACTTTTTAGATATATACTATTAAAAGTTATGTTTTAGGGGGGAGAAATTTGAGGCGTTTGCACCCCAGGATGCGGCCTTGGGGTTTGGTTAATTACACTGGTTAGGAAACACTAAACTAGAGCTTAATCACTAAGGGGACATGTGGTATGGTGATGATGTGATGGATACTTAGCTTGTCCCGTTCGTGATGCCAAAAGTGGGAGTTGTAGTTTTGCAGACTGTTGAGACCCAATTAGCTCCGAGCAGGCTATAACTCCCCCTCCCCCTTACTACAATAATTAATTAAATAATAACTGACACAACAACAATTCAACTTTTCCGTGGGTGGGGATCGGCCACAGCTTTATTTATAAAATTACTTATATAAATAACAATTTAACTGTAACAAAGACACCGATTGGCTTCTTACCAACCCGAGAGGTGCTGCCACACTGTCCTGTGTGGAGGTCTACCCCGGGTTGACCCCGCTTTCACCGTCTTCTTACCGCCAAGCTGTGACTTACAATAAACAGAGATACAAAAAAGGGAGGGAGGGAGGGCAAAACTCCGGGTCCTGGGCAGATTGAGGGGGGAAGGGAGGCACCACAGCTATAAATACCCAGGGGAGGGCCCCTGAAAGCCCGGGAAACTATTAAAACCCTGATTGGTGCACTCCTTCCCCCCCCCCACCCATGGAACATACCACTATAGTTACCAACAAGTTTTAACAGGCGGGGGAGGGGGCTAAAAACCTTGCCTGTATATTTCTTAACCCCTTAACTGCTCACCAGTCAGGGGGCAAGCTAGTTATTCACAGCTTGCCCCTCCAGCTTGCAAACACTGACATAGGCCTTATAGGAGAACTCTGGCAAAAATGTACTTATCCTGTGGATAGGGGATAAGTAGCTGACAGTCGGAACAGTACCTGTGGTCAGACCCCCGCAACCTCCAGGACAGTACCTGGCTCCTTCACTGAGGAGTGCTTGTCATTTAGCGGTAGATGGTTCGCGCGCCATTCATTTCTATGGGAGCACTGATTTTGCCCAAGTGCTGTACTCAGGTCTTTTCAGCCCACTGAGAGCCGGGTCCCAGCAGTCGGACCCCCTATGATCAGCTGCTTATCTCCTATCCTTTGCTTCACTGGCCAGTTTGCTCAGTTAAAACTGACTTTAAATTAGAAAGCTAGTGCAATATCTAGCGCTCGGAATACCGTGGGTTGGAGAATATTGGTGAGGTGGCCCAGTACAGTTGCACCCCTGTACCATTGCTGTGCTGTCCTGTCATTCCGTGACCCCCAGGCCTCCCCTACACCTGTGTGCCCTGAATAGTTAAAGGGGTATTCTGGGCAAAAAACATTTTATCCCCTATCCAAAGGGACCGCTGGGACCCACCCGCGATCTCCCTGCAGCACCCGCATTCTATGCGGGAGCTGCGTCTCCAGTTTGGAAACCTCCGGGTTTCCGGGACTGGGACATCACGCCATACCCCCTCCATTCATGTCTATGGGAGTGGGCGTGATGGCCGTCACACCCCCTCCCATAGACATGAATGGAGGGGGCGTGGCATGATGTCACGTCCCCAGTCCCGGAAACCCAGAGATTTCCGAAATTGGAGACGCAGCTCCCGCATAGAATGCGGGTGCTGTAGGGAGATTGCGGGGGGTCCCAGCGGCGGGCCCCCAGCCATCAGACATCTTATCCCCTATCCTTTGGATAGGCGATAAAATGTTTTTTCCCGGAATACCCCTTTAAATAATGTAATGAACATAATTGTTCTATGCCTTTAAGTACTGTTGTCATGTGATTATAACCAGGGAAGGTACCAGTGACCATGTGACCTAATGGTGACCTATAAGACCCCTCCAGAGTCTCCCTCTCTTGTCACCTCTGTGGGCCTAGCCAAGCTGTATAGACTATTGTGGTGTCTGGGGTGTTGCATTAGTGAATGAAGGGTCTGGTGGTTTTAAAGGGGTATTCCTGGCAAAAAAAATTTTTATATATATCAACTGGCTCTGGAAAGTTAAACAGATTTGTAAATTACTTCTATTAAAAAATCTTAATCCGTCCAATAGTTATTAGCTTCTGAAGTTTTCTGTCTAACTGCTCAATGATGATGTCACGTCCCGGGAGCTGTGCATGATGGGAGAATATCCCCATAGGAACTGCACAGCTCCCGGGACGTGAGTCATCAGAGAGCAGTTAGACAGAAAACAACAACTCAACTTCAGAAGCTAATAACTATTGGAAGGATTAAGATTTTTTAATAGAAGTAATTTACAAATCTGTTTAACTTTCCGGAGGCAGTTGATATATAAAAAAAAAGTTTTGGCCTGGAATACCCCCTTTAACCCTTAGTTGTCGTGACGCCAGGGTGCAGTTTGCTTAATAGTAATGTTCCTGCCGCCAACCGGCCCAGAAACGGCAGGGATAATAAAATGAATGTCCACAGCAGATTTTATGAAGTAACTGGAAAACTTTACTTTAACCGATATGCAACAGTCTTTACAATTATGCAGTCTTTCAGAGAGAACCGGGATGCAGGTTCCTCACAGGTTTTGCTGGGACTTGTATAATGAGCTGTTGAGCAGGTCACTGTGCTACTAATTATAAGATTCTTAGCTGGTAGTAGTCACACAGGATTTGATAGGTTGAGCTTGTTAACTCACGGTTTAGTGGCTGCTGGTTCTTTCAGGCTTTGGCCCAGATGAATTGAATGAAGTTATGCTGATTGTGCTTGCTTGATATCCAGGAGATGAGAGAGAGAGAATTTACAGACTACAGCCCTTTATATAATAGGGGGCTGGACTAAGCTCATTGGTCAGCAAACCTGTAAGTCCTGAACCTAGTGAACTCTGGGTACATCACATGACCCAGTAAGGTCCTTAAACAATTGTACATCACAACTGTATATCACATGACCTGGGAAGGTCCTTAACGTTTATATTTCCTATACATTAAACAATATATCCACACAATTTATGTGAGGCGACCAGGGGTAAGCCCTGCAGGAGAGCCCTATGGAAATGGAGGGACTCTGGCTGAGGGGACTTTAGACAGGGACAGGACATCTGGCTGACTCAGTAAAGATGCCGTTGTTCCGTAACTTGGCGTTTGAGTCATTATTTGCCCCCATGCCTAGCCCAGGATCCGGCGGTATTCATTTGGGTGGTATCCTTTCCTCTGCTCCTGTGCCCAGACTGTTGGGTAGTGTCTCCCTTCCACACAGACATGTAAAAATACAAAGTATGTTTATTGAGGAATAAATAATGATAGAATACAGGCAGAACGTAATAACCTACGCGTTTCGGGCAGCAATGCCCTTAGTCATGGCATGGCTCATTATTTTATCTGCTGTCGTGGTGCCGGACATACTTTGTATTTCAACGAATGTTCTGGAATGTTACAGTCTTAAGAGCAGATGAATGAGTATTAGGTCACTGTCCCTTTAAAAGTTGCATTCACAGTTGTACTGAATGGAAAGTTTCTAGTGTAAGGGAAATGACTAATGTAGATGCGGCTGCAGACAGGATACAGTCCAATAGAAGGCCTACACAGGTTGGCTAACTGTGATGTAAATACTAGTACTTTTTTACTCACTGTTGTGTGCGTCTGAGGGCGTACAGAACTCCAACCGTAGGTCACTGAAGAGATTATTGTGTGCAGAGGGGTCCTTGTTCAGCATTATTCTTCTCTGGCTAAAACAGTACTTCTTTTAGGAGCTAAAGACTTGAGCCCATTGACTTCACAGCATGGACTGGAGATGACCTTTTAGACGTAATCCTCCAACCTCTGTACAGTGCCCTGATCACTACACACTCTCATAGGTGATGGAACTTGCAACAGGAATAACATTTTGGCCAAGGCGACATTTCGTGATGTTCTTTTTCCAAAGGACCCCTCTATCAAGTCCAAAACAGAGATCATTTTTAGGGTTAAAGGGGTACTCCGGTGAAAAACTTTATTTTTATTTATTTATTTTTTTAAATCAACTGGTGCCAGAAAGTTAAACAGATTTGTAAATTACTTCTATTAAAAAAATCTTTATCCTTCCTGTACTTATTAGCTGCTGAATACTACAGCGGAAATTATTTTCTTTTTGAAACACAGAGCTCTCTGCTGACATCATGAGCACAGTGCTCTCTGCTGACATATCTGTCCATTTTAGGAACTGTCCCGAGCAGCATATGTTTGCTATGGGGATTTCCTTTTACTCTGGACAGTTCCTAAAATTTACAGAGGTGTCAGCAGAGAGCTCTGTGTTTCAAACGGAAAAGAATTTCCACTGTAGTATTCAGCAGCTAATAAGTACAGGAAGGATTAAGATTTTTTTTAATAGAAGTAATTTACAAATCTGTTTAACTTTCTGTCACCAGTTGATTTAAAAGAAAGGAAAAAAAAACGTTTTTCACCAGAGTACCCCTTTAAAGCTTAATAAATATTTGCTCACTGTCCCTTTAAAAGTTGCATTCACAGCAGTTGTGCTGAATGAGAAGGTCCTAGTGTACTTTTCGCATGTGTAAGTGAAATTACTAATGTAGATGCGATTGCAGACAAAATACAGTCCTATTAGCCTGTATTCTACTATTATACCATGGAAGGCCTACACAGGTTGGTTTACTGTGGTGTAAATACTTGTACCTTTTATTCACAGACTTTTGTGTGCATCCTACACTTTGTGTATAGGGCATAAAGGGTTACATTTGAGCCACACAACACAAACTCCAATGTAGGTCACTGAACAGATTATCGTATGCAGAGGAGTCCTTGTTCAGTTTTATTTCCTCTGGCTAAAACAGTTCTTTTTTGGAGCTGAAGACTTGAGCCCTTTGACTTCACAGTGTGGACTGGAGATGAACTTTAGGGCATAATCCTCAAACCTCTGTACAGTGCCGTAATCACTGCACACTGTCTCAGGTGATAGGACAATGACTTACCTGTAGCTGGCCTCATCCAGACTAACTGGTTTGGGTCCACCTCTCTGTGGAAAGGAGGCTGGACTAGGGACAACACTTGCTCCATTCATTTCTATTGGAGGTACAGCATTCGGGGATCTCTGGACTCCCAAAGAAATGAATGGAGCGTGTGCTGTTTGCAGCACCCGCTTTCTCTGAGTGCCAGGGCCCGGTTCTGGATATAGTAAGGGGGTGCTAGCAGGATCCCAAGCGATCAGACACCTTTCCCCTATGCACAGGATACGTTTTTTCTTACTGGATCAATATAGAATCCAGCACCATGAAGAGTAGAGAAGCACTTAGCTTGTTCTAATGATCGGTGGTGGACCCAGACCCCAGCAGATCAAAACTTTTTACATGTCCTATCAAAAGTTTTTTTTAAATTACCCAAACATTGAGATCCAAAATAGTGGCTGTTTAGGTTAGAAGACCCATTTTTTCATATACTCTATTATCCCCTGTATAGGATCTTCATCTCTTGACCAAAGAAGAGAGCAGTGATAAAGAGCGTCTCCCTCTGGAGGACCCATCTTGTCCTCTACTAAACACACAACACATTGATGTGAATGGACACTGTGTAATGTTTCATTTACCCCTGAGGACTGTCCTCATTTTTTAGCAAAGATTGTCCATGGGTGGAGTATCACTTTCATTCAGTCCAAAACTATACGACTCATGTAAAGGGGTACTCCAATGAAATTTGTTTCTTTCAAATCAACTGGTGCCAAAAAGTTATATAGATTTGTAAATTACTTCTATATAAAATTATTGATCCTTCTAGTACTTATCAACTGCTGTATGCTCCACAGGAAGTTGTGTAGTTTTTTCCAGTCTGACCACAGTGCTCTCTGCTGCCACCTCTGTCCATGTCAGGAACTGTCCAGAGCAAATCCCCATAAGCAAACTTATCCTGCTCTGGACAGTTCCTGACATGGACAGAGGTGTCAGCAGAGAGCACATCCTGTGAACACAGCAGTTTCAGTGTGTGAAGTTGTCGGGTGTGTCTCCTTTGAGCTCCAGACTTCCACACAGAGAGAAGCAGCGTTTTTCACCTGCCTTCCCAGGGGTGTGGCAGGCCCCTGGGGAGAGCTTTCCTGCATGGAGCCAAGGGAGTCTCGGGCTTCTACCTCTCGTTCCCGGCTGGCGAGAGGGGGGAAGATAGCATCTACAGCCGGTTCCAAGGTCGGGGTGAGGCGTTCCAGCAGGGCCCGCAGAAATGCGGAGCCCGCTCCCCCGTCCAAACCCGAAGGACGCAAGGCTACAGCCAAGAACAGCGGACCTTCTGCTACCCCTGAACCCCAGCAATGGGGGGTACGGGGTCCAAGGGAGTCTCTGGAGATGTATGGGTCACGGATCCAATCCAAGATGGCGGAGTATGAAGAGTTGGGAAGAAAACTTAGGAGCCTGAGGGAAGACCTGAAGTTTTCACGCTACCAGGCTGACAATGCCTCTGCAGGTAAGAGGCAGAAGTTTACTGCTCAGGTGCGGGCTCTTAAGGCAAAGGTGGCTGAGGTGGAGGAGGCCAGAAGGAACATTGCTGAGGATGCAGGGTTCTTTAAGGAAAAACTTACTAACAATGAAAGATTTAAAAACCTGCATGCATGTGCAGACAGCCATGAGGACAGCAGTGAGGAGGAAGATGGAGAGGAGGAAGGTGATGGAGAGTCAGGTGAAGCTGTGGAGAGTGAGGGGGATGCTGCCCCTGGTGCATGTGACCCCCAGCCCCCCCAAGATAGCTACCCAGAGCCCTATCAAGTGGCGTTACCTTCCAGTGATGGGGAGATGGAGGATAGCTGTGAAGAGGACGCAGCTAGTGGGGGTTTGCTGAGAGCTATTGTGCAGCAGGAGTCACCTACCCGCTTTGAGGATTTTGCCTTTGGTGAAGATCTTGGCAAGAATGATGTAGTGAAAAAAAGGAAGAAGCAGAAAGTTCAGGAAACGGTATCTTTTGTTTTTCATTCATTCAAGCAGTCTGGGCCAGCTGTGAAGTTGGTTCAGGCTGCTGGGCCCCCCAAACTGCCAGACCCCGTTCCTGTCATGGACCGGGGCCAGCAAGGGGGGTACAGCATGGCGTCTGAAAAGGCTGTAGGCGCAATAGATGTGAAGCCCACCCATCCTGCCGGTAGGGAGGGGCAGGATGGGCTCATGGTGGGAAGTGGCGAGGCAAGCTATGCCGCCGCGTGCTCGGGGGGCGGTTCCCCGAGTGCTGTGGGCATTACCGGCGCTGCGGGGCACTCCCCTGTGAGGGGGGGGAGTGTCCAGGCGCCGTTGGCAGAGAATGGTGGGTCCAGGTGCTCAGGGGGCGGTCCTCCGAGTACTATATGTTCTGTGGGCGCTGCGGGGCACTCCTCTGTGAGGGAGGGGAGTGTCCGGGCGTCAGAGTCTGCTGCAGAGCCCGTGCGGACGGGCACAGCTGGCACGGTGGGGATTCCCTGCGTGTCAGAGAGTGTGGGCGGAGCTGGGGTGCGCCCGGGGGGGCAGCTCCAGACTCCAGAAGGGACATCGCCCATGGAGGAGGAGCCCTTGGCGTCAACCCCAGCAACAGCTAAGAAAGCAAAGAACATTATTAAACCAGCTATACTACAAGTCCCAGCCAGCCCAGAATCTGTTAGGCAGGTAATGAGTGGAGGATGTGAGAATGCTGAGTGTAGTAGTGTTGTGGATGAGAGGAGTGCATGTGGGAGTGTAAGTGGAGTGAATGATGGTGGGACTAGTAGTGGTAAGAGTGGAAAGTCGGGTATGAATGGGAATAAAGATGGGAGTAGTGGTGTGAGTGGCTGTACTGACGGTTCTGGGTCTGGGTCTGGTCTGGCTGCCCCCCCGGTAGTGGCTGCTTCTAGGAGCTATGCCAATGTCACTGCCGGGGGTTCAGGGGGGTCCCCATCTCTGTCCGGCTCTGGAGGCCACTTGCAACAGCGCCTCCTGGAGGCTTTACGCAGGGGCGACAGGTCGATCCAGGTAGAGGGAAGGGGTGAGGTCGACCTGTCTTTCTGGATAGAGAGGCACGGTTTGGGGGCTTTCCGAGAGCGGAATGGGGAGGTGGTCTGGTCCCTCCCGACAACCGGGCAGGACAGTAACCGTAGGAATGTGGTCCGTCTGATTTGGAGGGGCGAGGATGCGTGCCCACCTCGCTCTAAAGTGGTTGAGCTCCTCCTTCAGATGGAATTCAGGGCAAGTGACATCTTTGCCCTCATTCACCCCTACGGTTCATCCGAGTTTGATGTCAGTTTCGTACGGCCAGAGGGTCTCGAACTCTTCTGGTCAAACTACGAAGTGGCAAAGAACGAGCCTGGCTGGCGGGATTTTGCCGTCAAGGCGATTTCCCGTCAGAACTCTGTCAAGAAAGTTACCGTTTTGACCCGTAACGAGTCACTTTCTTGTTATGACATTATGACCTGGCTTGGTCGGTATGGGGATGTGACGGATATGCCCAAGAAAAACTTGGATGAGCACGGGATCTGGTCCGGGGCCTGGACGTTTTCCGTCAAACTCAAGCGTTCAGGGAGTACAGTTGCCCACATTCCGTCAGCCGCCTTCCTTGGACGCGATAGGATCCAGGTCTTCTACCAGGGGCAACCCAAGGTCTGTCACAGGTGTGGCAGCCCCACCCACTTTAGCGCAGCCTGTACTGTGCAGGTCTGCGCTTTGTGTGGTGGGGTGGGTCATCTGGCCGCATCCTGTAGGCAGATCCGGTGCCACCTGTGTGGTGTCCTCGGGCACCCTTTTAGCCGTTGTCCTAGCGCCTTCGCCCGTGCGGCGGCCGCTCCGGCTGAGGAGAGCTGCGAAGTTGCCTCGGCTGGGGAGGGTACGGGCAGGGATGGGGGCGCAACAGGGCTAGTGAGGAGGAAAAAGGGCCCCGCCAAACTAAGGCGGGAGGAAAATCGTAGAAGGAGTAGGGAGCTGGAGAGTGCCCAGGTGACGGGGGCAGCTTTAGCCCCTGCTCCTGAAGCTGGCCCTGTAACCGCTGAAGCCCTAGAAGAGAACGTGCTGGATGAGGAGATCAGGAGACTTCACAGAGAGAAAGGCAATATGGCCGACCCTTCCGATTCCTCCCACTATGAAAGTGTGGATGAGGAAAGTGGGGTGAGGCCCAAAAAGAAAGATAAGGGCAAAAGGAAAGGGAGAAAGAAGAGGTCAGAGCCCTCTGAAGTTCCTTGTACTACGGGCCAGGTCCAAAACGGAAGCCTGACTGCCCCCCCTCTGGTTGACCTGTCAAACCGATACCTCGTCCTCGATACCATCTCCTCCCCCTCCTTGGAGGGGGAAGGTGAGGACGGGGTGCCTAGGGAGAAGGAGCCTCTGGGGGGAACTGGGCCCTGTCCTGTTGAGGCACCTTCCTCAGAGGGCAGGGCTAGACCGGAGCCGGACAGAGACGGGGACCATATGGATCAATCGGAGTGTAAAAAAAGATCCAAGAGTGGTCCTGCCCTCTCGTCTTCTTCGGGGGATGAGGGGGCAAAAAAGAAGGGAAAGAGAAAGTAAAGGGTGTGGCCGTCTAATTTAATCACCCTGTATGGCGGCACTCACCCCATTGACGCTGGCATCTATTAACTGTGCCAGTATAAAGTCAGATACGGCTAGATTCGCAGCCTTTGATTTTCTCGGCCGTGTTGAAGCCGACATTTTCCTTTTACAGGAGACCAGGTTGTCAGATCTAGCCTCTCTGGTAAAAGCCAGAAGAGAGTGGAGGCGCGGTCCCTCCCACTGGTCTCTTGCGGCTGAGCCGTATAGTGGGGTGGCGGTCCTTTTTACCGCTCCTGTTGAATGCCGACGGGTTATTGAATTAGAAATGGGGAGGTGCCTAATCTTAGATGTCTTCATGAAGGGACAAGAGCTCCGGCTCATTAACATCTACGCCCCGCAAACTAAGCGGGGCCGTAAAGATCTCTTTATGAGGATTAAGCCCTTTCTTTTTACGAGTCGGCAAGTGATCTTTGGAGGGGACTTCAATAATGTCACGAGGTCCCAAGATAGGAGAGGCTCCAATGGTCCGCTGACTTGCGATAGTGTGGCACTGATTAGCATAGCTAGAGAAGCTCGCCTAGAGGACGCCCACATCCGGAGCCCCTCAGGCCACACGGGTTTCACCTATCATCAAGGTAGTCGCAGGTCTAGGATAGATAGGTTTTATTTAAAGGAGGAAGCTGTCTCTTCCGTAGTGTCCGTGGTTGAGGTGGAGTTCTCCGATCACTGTATGATTTTGTTTTCCCTGAATGTTTCAGAGACCCCCCGGATGGGAAAAGGTTATTGGAAGCTGAATTCGTCCCTCCTGGAGGAAGCGGAAGTAAGACAGTCCTTTGAGGATTTTCTTCAGAGCCAGGTACCTTTACTGGGCCTATGTAGTAGTAAGTCAGAGTGGTGGGAGATATTCAAGAAGCGGGTTGCGGGGTTCTTCCGCCAGCTCTCGAGCCTCAGGTCCCTGAACAGGTACCGCCTGTATCAGGGTCTGAGGAGGAAACTCGAGCTTCTCGTCTCGACTGGAGGTAGCCGAGAGGATATCTCCAGAGTGAAGTCCTTGCTGATGAGGTGTCAGTACGATAGGCACACATCTTTGGTTTTTGAGAGGGATTTCGGGAAGTACCGCTCGCCCGACCCTTACAGAAACTGTAAGATGTCAGTGAGTAGTAAAGTCATTTCAGGACTGATTGATAGTACAGGATCTCTGAATCGGTCCAGATCAGGGATCTTGGAGGTTGTCAGATCCTTCTACTCGCACCTCTTGGGAAGGAAGGATCTAGATCGAGACAGGATGTCGGTTTTCCTGACTGAAACCATTCCTGAGCCAGGGGTAGACCCCTCTCTTGATGTTTTGGCAGAAGAAATCAGGGAAGAGGAAGTGAGAATGGCGATCGAGGGGCTTGCCCCTAAGAAGTCGCCAGGTCCGGATGGCTTAACATCCGAGTGGTACAGGACCTTTAAGGAGTCTTTAGCTCCCCTCTTGACTGAGGTATTCAATGAGTGTCTCTCCTCGGGCACTCTGCCAAAGTCAATGAGGAGGTCAGCCCTGATTCTTCTGTCAAAGGGTAAAGATCCTAGCCGGATTGAGAATTGGAGACCCATAGCTCTTCTCAATACGGACAGGAAGCTTCTGGCTAAGATATTGTTTAATCGGCTGGTGAAGTTTGCACCCCGGCTCCTTTCGGGGGCTCAGCACTGCTCTTTTCCAGGCCGAAGCACCTTAAGTGCTGTCCTTAGTGTCAGGGAGGCAGTGGAGCGGAGTAGTGCAGGTCTCTGGAAGGGGTACTTGCTGTCCTTGGATCAGGCCAAAGCATTTGATCGGGTGAACCACGAGTACCTATGGTCCGTCCTCCTGAGATATGGCTTACCAACTACTTTTGTTAATTGGCTTAAGATCTTGTATGCAGGGGCAGAGAGTTTCCCGCTGGTGAACGGGTGGTCTGGCCGCTCTTTTGTGGTGGGTTCCGGAGTCCGTCAGGGTTGTCCTCTTAGCCCGCTTTTATACGTGTTCGCAATCGATCCCTTCGTCCGGAGGGTAGATTGTGGGCCGTTGGCGGGAGTCAGGATGAGTCTGGCGGAGCTGGATGTCGCCCAGAGAGTGGTGGCGTACGCTGACGATGTCACTATTTTCGTCTCCTCAAGAGAGGAGGTCGATGTGGTGATGTCGGAGGTGGACCGCTACTCGGAGGCATCCGGGTCTAAGATCAATCGGGATAAGTGTGAGAGTCTCTGGCTGGGAGGGGGAGACCCCACGTTTGATCTCCCGGACACCCTTCCAGGGCCCCAAGAGTCAGCAAAAGTCTTAGGCATCACATTCGGCCAAGATGATTATCCCACCAAAAACTGGGATGGTAAGCTCCAGGATGCCGCTCAGAAGGTGGACCAGTGGAAGGGTTGGTCTATGACCCTCAGGGAAAGGGTACACCTGATGAAATCATACCTGCTCCCCTTGTTTATCTATCTGGGCAGTGTATGTATCTTGCCAGAGGCTTACTACACTAGGATCTACAGCCTGTTTTTCCAACTGTTATGGGGGAACAGGATGAACCTAGTCAAGAGGGAGGTTACGTACCGCACGAGGAGACTAGGGGGTTTATCTATGGTAAACCCTGTGGTGTTCTTTACGAACACCTTCTTGAAAGCTAACATCGCAAACCTCTGGTCAGAGAGGGCTTCTCCGTGGGTACTCTCCTGCAGGGAATGGTTTCGGCCTTTCTTCCAGGAATGGGAGAGAGGAGGGCGAGTGAAGGACCTCCGTACACCCCATGGATATCTTCCGGCTTACGCTACCCCGACTCTGAAGGCGATACGCCGGTGGGGTCTGGGAGTGTGGGAGATCAGGACCCAGTCAAGGCAGTTCCTTGACAAACGGGTTCTGTTGACCCACTTCCAGAAGCCTCTGGCGCTCAGGGACTGCCCAGGTCGGGATCTGAGGGTGGGGTTGTATCTTTTGAACATGAAAAGGATCCCCCAGAAGTTTTGGGACTTGGCCTGGCGCTGCTTTCAGGGGAAGCTATATGTAAGGGACAACCTGAAGTGTAGGAACTCTGATGACCGGGGATGTCCCCGAGAAGAGTGCGGGGACACGCTGGAAAGCATGGACCACTTCCTGCTTCATTGTCCCTTTAATATAGGGGTTTACAACCGGGTGGGCGCTTCCATCAACTGGAGTCAACTTGCCGGCCTTACCTATCCGGAGTGGGCTTATGGGGCATTCAGGTCCCTGGGTGGCCGAGACCGGGGCACTTTATTCTTAGTTAGTTTAGTGGTTAGGTACTACACATGGAATGCACGGTGCTTAGTATCGACCCAACAGAAAGTCCTCTCCGAGGTGGAGGTCTGTAGGAACATCACTGGTGACCTCGGGAAGATCAGGTCTTTGGAGTATGGCAGTCTTGGTACCAGTAGGGCTTCTCTCCTATGGAGAGGTTTTTCTTTTGATGTGCCCTAGGTACTAGGCCCTTAAGGTGAAGTACCTTATTTTGGCCAGGGATAGTGTATATATCTTAGGGTGAGTATAGGGTCAGTTTCATGAAGGGATAGTGATAGGGTTAGAGGTTGATAGGGAGAGGAATTTAAATTTAATTTTATCAGGATTGCCATCCTTCTTCCTGGTGGGGGGCTATGCATGTCACCTTAGCCTTTTGTTTTGTTTTCTATGGATGGATTGTAAAGGGCTTGCAGGCAACCAAACTTGGGCCTTGTGGTTTTGGTGTATTGTACTGTTAATATTGCTTTGTTGTAGACTATGTATATATTGTTTTGTATATATTGTTCTGTTTACATTAGGTGGGTAGGGGTGTATTTTAGGTTGGGTGGGGTTTCTTTTTTTGGGGGGGGGGGGGGTGGTGGTGGTGTGTACCCAGGACTGGACTGTTGCAGTGGGTACTATTTTGGGGGTCTGGTATGGGTCAGTTGTGGACAAAAACTGTGACCTATGGACTCTGACCCATGTCCAGAGGGGGTGGTGGGATAGTTTAGTATAGGTTGTTTTTCTGTGTTATTTTTTTTTTTTTTATTATTTTTTTTTTTTTTTCTGTGTTATTTTTTTTTTTTTTTTTTTTTTTTTTGGTATGTATATTCTGTATGGTTTTATGTATAGTGGGAATTTTTTTTTTTTTGTATTTTTATTTACATTTTTTATTTTTTTTTATTTTATTTTATTTTTATTATTATTTATATAATGTCATAATTATTTTGAGAGAAAGGCAGTCGGACCAGTTTTCAGTTACTATAGTATTATATTATTTTTGTTAAGGCAGCTAGCCATATTTTTGTTTTTAGGGGGGGGGGGGGGGGGGAGTGTGGTTATGTTTCCTAGTTTGGATATTTTTAGTTTTTGATCCAAGCGAGGAAAACTTTATTTATGTTCATTAGGTATGTGTGTGTGTGTGTGTGTTGGACTATAGTAGGTAATGATTTATTTATTCATTTATTTTTGGTTTATCTGGGCTGGCCGGTTAGGAAGGTTTAAGTTGTTATTTTGAGACGGATAGTTTGTTTTTATGTTCAGTTTTGTTAATTTTGTTACAGTGAAATGAACTTGTTTTGTGTTTTGTACTTTTATAATAAAAAAGAGTGTCAGCAAAGAGCACTGTGGTCAAACTGGAAAGAACTACACAACTAAGTACAGGAAGGATTAAGATTTTTATACAGAAGTAATTTATAAATCTGTATAACTTTCTGGCATCAGTTGATTTGAATTTTTTTCCCCCCTCCGGAGTACCCCTTTAAGGCCATAATTGCCCCGGCTATTAAGCAGTTAATCAGAAGTCCTACCAAGAAGATGAACATTGCTGATTGCGACGTCATAATTGTGTCAGTAATTTCATGTACGAAATAAAGTTCCTCCCCCCACAAAGCCCTGTATCTGGGATGATGGGCTCATGTATTATACATAATAGACCCGTCATAGTGTAGGCGGCTGCTGTACGTATCTCATCATTAGGTTGAGTAGTTGTAATGTTTCTGTCAGTATTTTGGTATTCTAATCCAGGGGAATTGGCGCGCTCGGTCTATGACTCCAGGGCTTAAAAAATACTTCTAAGTAGGAGACAATTTCAGCTTCTCATGGTGACCTGACATAGATGACATATACCAGTGGTCTCCAAACTGTGGCCCTCCAGATGTGGCAAAACGACAACTCCCAGCATGTCTGGACAGCGATTGGCCATTGGCAAATGTAGCTCAATTACATTACCCTGTATTAAAGGGGTACTCCTCCCCTAGACATCTTATCCCCTATCCAAAGGATAGGGGATAAGATCCTGCGATCCCGTGATTTCCCTGCTGCACATGGCTTTCTTTTAGAGTGTCGGGTGCAGTGCCGGAGGCTCATGACATCACCCTCAGCCACACCCTATTAACGAACGCAAGTCTATGGGAAGGGGCGTGACTGCGATGCAGTGACCTCACAAGCCTCCGCATCGCCAGTCATCCGGCACAGAGCGTAGTTCGCTCCGGGCATCGGATGTCTGGGATGCTGCAGCCAAGATCGTGGGGGACCCCTGCGGTGTATATAGTAGTATATAGCAGTGTATACGGATACTGGAAGCCTGTGCTAGCATTTCTCCTGCGGTGTATATAGTAGTATATAGCAGTGTATACGGATACTGGAAGCCTGTGCTAGCATTTCTCCTGCGGTGTATATAGTAGTATATAGCAGTGTATGCGCATACTGGAAGCCTGTGCTAGCATTTCTCTTGCGGTGTATATAGTAGTATATAGCAGTGTATACGGATACTGGAAGCCTGTGCTAGCATTTCTCTTGCGGTGTATATAGTAGTATATAGCAGTGTATGCGCATACTGGAAGCCTGTGCTAGCATTTCTCCTGCGGTGTATATAGTAGTATATAGCAGTGTATACGGATACTGGAAGCCTGTGCTAGCATTTCTCCTGCGGTGTATACAGTAGTATATAGCAGTGTATACGGATACTGGAAGCCTGTGCACGCATTTCTCCTGCGGTGTATATAGTAGTATATAGCAGTGTATGCGCATACTGGAAGCCTGTGCTAGCATTTCTCCTGCAGTGTATACAGTAGTATATAGCAGTGTATACGGATACTGGAAGCCTGTGCACGCATTTCTCCTGCGGTGTATATAGTAGTATATAGCAGTGTATGCGCATACTGGAAGCCTGTGCTAGCATTTCTCCTGCGGTGTATATAGTAGTATATAGCAGTGTATACGGATACTGGAAGCCTGTGCTAGCATTTCTCCTGCGGTGTATTTAGTAGTATATAGCAGTGTATACGGATACTGGAAGCCTGTGCTAGCATTTCTCCTGCAGTGTATATAGTAGTATATAGCAGTGTATACGGATACTGGAAGCCTGTGCTAGCATTTCTCCTGCAGTGTATATAGTAGTATATAGCAGTGTATACGGATACTGGAAGCCTGTGCTAGCATTTCTCCTGCGGTGTATATAGTAGTATATAGCAGTGTATACGGATACTGGAAGCCTGTGCTAGCATTTCTCCTGCGGTGTATATAGTAGTATATAGCAGTATATAGAGAAGAGGGTTGCATTGACAATCCAACACAATGGGCAGCACATTGAACTCATTTTATAAGTGGTCAGAAACTTGTAAATAACTCATGAAATAATAAAGTTACGTTAATACCAATCACATCATTGTTTTTCTTGTGAAATTCCCAATAAGTTTGATGTGTCACATGACCCTCTTCCTATTGAAAAAAAAAAAGTTGGATTCAAAATGTCAGACTTCAAAATGGCCACAATGGTCACCACCCATCTTGAAAAGTTTCCCCCCTCACATATACTAATGTGCCACAAACTGGAAAGTAATATCACCAACCATTCCCATTTTATTAAGGTGTATCCATATAAACAGCCCACCCTGTACATTAACTCTTTATATTACAGAAGGAGTGATGAAAGTCCTGAGAAGTGTGGAGGCCAGGGGACTGGGACTGAGTCCACCTGATAGGACCAACAGTGTACAGAAGGGCCACTTCTGTACTGGGCCACCACATGGTCAAGAGTTGGTCATATGCGAAAGCTCATCCGTTTCCTCAACCCTCTGTGGTGTATAATTTAGTGTGCCAGGGACATGACTTCCCCCTACTTCTAACTTTTGTGACTAAGGATGATTTACACTGCTCCATTCTGGGTCCAAATTTTTTTTCGGGACCCAGAACAGATCGGAGCACAACTGACAACAACGGTTGATCCTATTGACTTGCATGGAGGCGTGACCGTGACATAATGAGCCCCCGATGCTGTACCCGACGCTCTAAACGAATATTGGGTGCAACAGGGAGATTGTGGAGGTCCCCAGCGGCGGGACCCCCATGATCAGACATCTTATCCCCTATCCTTTGGATAGGGGATAAGATGTCTAGGGGCGGAGTACCCCTTTAAGCATAGAAAATAATAGGACATGCAGAATTTTTTCCGGAGCACAATTGCAGTGTGAACTAGGGATCGACCGATATCGGTTTTTTAGGGCCGATACCGATAATCGGTGGAGGTTAGGGCCGATAGCCGATAACTTATACCGATATTCCGGTATAAGTTATCGGCTATTTAACCCCCTGCGACACCGCTGCAGATCATTGATTTAAAGCGGGCGCTTTAAATCAATGATCTGCAGTGGCTTTTGCGGGGCCATAGGCCGCCGCCGCCACCACCCGCTTCTCTCCCCTACCTGCCAGGGTGCTCCGGGCCATTCATCCATCGTTCCTGTAGTGTCCGGGGGCGTTCTGGGTGGAGGGTGGTCCGGTCCGGGCTGTCCTTCTTCTCCGGCGGGCCTCTTCTCCACTCCGGGCAGGCTCCGGCCTAGTACGCTGCATAGACGTCGCTGCGCAGTGACGCACCTGACGTCACGGTGTAGCGGCGTCTATGCAGCGTACTAGGCCGGAGCCTGCCCGGAGTGGAGAAGAAGACCGTGGGAGAAGAAGGACAGCCCGGACCGGACCACCCTCCACCCGGAACGCCCCCGGACACTACATGAAGGAAGGATGGCCTGGACCACCCCCATTAGGGGTAAGTTTAATTTTTTTATTCACTCGGAGGGTGGGGGAGGGGCCCGACCGGTATAGCGGTATGGGAAAAAATCCATACCGGTATACCGCCTAGCATCACGGTGGGGGGTGCGACGCGGTGCGGTGGGTCGGAGGTGCGGTGCGGCGGGTCGAGGGGGTGGCGATCGCGGTGCTGTGGGGGCGGTGCGGGGGCGGGGCATTATCGGCTTATCGGCAAGATAATTGCCGATACCGATAATGCCCAAAATCGTGATTATCGGCCGATAATATCGGCCATACCGATAATCGGTCGATCCCTAGTGTGAACAAGCCCTAAGTTTTATAGGCTCAATCGCGCAACAGACAATGGGAAGCTTGTTCCCTCGTAAGATAAGTGCACCAGTTATCTGATGGGATATCCTTAAACTACATGCCATAAATAACTATTGTCGGAATACCACTTCAATTTCTTTAATACTTTATGACTTTTATCTATTTTTTTTTAGCTGGTGCTTCCGGAATATTCCATTCACAGCCTGTTCTGCATAATGTTCCTATGTGCCGAGGAATGGTTAACACTAGGACTGAACGCCCCATTGCTCTTCTACCACATCTGGAGGTAATTACTATGACAGCGATTTGCATACATTTTGTTTTATTTATTTATAGCAATACGCATAATGTGGACGGGTTTTATGAACTGCGCCTTTTCACAAAATGGGGCAGTTCATCATTAAACCCGTCCATATAGGCGCAAAGCCACCAAAAAGTCCCTAAACGACACCAGCCTAGACTTAACTTAGCTTTTTGATGTATGCGAAGAGTGAAATTTTGGAAAATGTCTACCTGCACAAAATTTAAATCTGGTTCTCCTACACATTACTAGTGATTAGTGATCGATTATTAGTTTGGCAGATATTATCGGCCGATATTCTCGATTTTGGGCGTTATCGGTATCGGCAATTACCTTGATGATAATCCGATAATGCCCCGCACCGCGCCGCACCACCCACCGCCCCGCCCCGGCCAGAGACCGCCGCCGCCCCATTGCCTCCCCCATCCCCGGTTTTATAATTGTCTGTTCCTGGGGACTGGGTCCACGTTACTTCTGGCTCCTGCTGTGTCCTGTGTTACGCTCTGCGCTGCGCAATGACGAGTGACGTCCTCAACGCGACGTCACCGTCAGTGCACACAGTGACAGCTCAGGAGGACGCCACCGGAGCCAGATGTAGCGTGGATCCCGGGCCCCGGGAACAGGTAATTATAAAACCGGGGATGGGGGAGGCAATGGGGCAGCGGTGGTCTCTGGCCGGGGCGGTGCAGTGGGGGGTGCGGCGGTGGGAGGGGCGGTGGCGGTGATAGGACTCAGGAGGACCCCCGGAAAGGCAGGGGGAGAGAAGCGGGTGGCGGCGGCAGTCTCTGGTTCCGCAATAGCCGCTGCAGTTCATTGCTTTAAATCAATGATCTGCAGCAGTGTCGCGTGGGGGGGGGGATAAATAACCGATAACTTATACCGGAATATCAGTATAAGTTATTGGCTATCGGCCCTAATCTCCACAGATTATCGGTATCGGCCCTAAAAAATCTATATCGGTCGATCCCTACTAGTGATGAGCAGCAGGGGCCATATTTGAATTCGCAATATTTCGCAAATATATTGACGATTATTGGCATATTCGCTATGTTCATTCACTTTTTTTTCCATGCGAAAATTTGCATAAAAATTGAAATGTAGAAGCTTCCAGAGGGAGTAAGAGAGAAAATTCAAGGACTTCATTGCACAGGAGAACTGGACGATATTAGCATCTGGTCCTGGTCGTTACCTACCGTTAATACTGGGGATAACTTACCTGGATTCACCTAGGATGATGTGTCACAGCATAGCCAGTGTTTCCCAACCAGTGTGCCTCCAGTTGTTGCAAAACTACAACCCCCAGCATTTGGCTGTCCTGGCATGTTTGAAGTTGTAGTTTTGCAACAGCTGGAGCCACCCTGGTTCAGAAATAGGAAACACTGGACTAGAGGTTGGGTTTGTATCGCCAACCCATCTATTTTATACAACAGTGATCTCCAAGATGTGGACCTTTACTGGTGTGATACAAAACATGAAGAAAGGGTGAGGAGTCGGCTACTACTAGTGAGTGGTAAACGCTGTGAAAATATAGGTAGCAGGAGGTAGTATGTATGTGTGGTCGCCCAGTACAGGATGGTGTTTCCCCATAACTTCCCCGCCCTGTCAGGCAGTGTCCCTTAGTGTTCCCAGGGCCCCCTGCAGTTGTTCCCCCTATGCAAATAGGTAATGTATTATATTGTGTATTGTACCTTTAATAAATGTACCATGTGATTGTTACCCAGGAGGTACCAGTGACCAGCTGACACCAATGGTGACCTATGGGCTCCCTGCTAGTCTTCCCCATATAACCTCTGGGTGGAGCTTCCATCTCTTCCTGCTGAGGTCAAGTAAAGTCGTTTCTAGTGTGTGTCCAGAGTAGTGGAGGCCTCACGTCAAGTCCTGCCACCTCAAGTCAAGTCCTGCCGCTTCAAGTCAAGTCCTGCAGCCTCAAGTCAAGTCATGCAGTCACAAGTCAAGTCCCGCAGTCACAAGTCAAGTCCTGCCGCCTCAAGTCAAGTCCTGCAGCCTCAAGTCACGTCCTGCCGCCACAAGTCAAGTCCTGCAGCCACAAGTCAAGTCCTGCAGCCACAAGTCAAGTCCTGCAGCCACAAGTCAAGTCCTGCCGCTTCAAGTCAAGTCCTGCCGCCTCAAGTCAAGTCCTGCAGCCTCAAGTCACGTCCTGCCGCCTCAAGTCAAGTCCTGCAGCCTCAAGTCAAGTCATGCAGTCACAAGTCAAGTCCCGCAGTCACAAGTCAAGTCCTGCAGCCACAAGTCAAGTCCTGCAGCCACAAGTCAAGTCCTGCAGCCACAAGTCAAGTCCTGCCGCCTCAAGTCAAGTGCAAGTAAGCTGAAGTCACTGTCCTGTCAGTCAACTCAAGTCTTCTGTCTACTCAGCATGGCCTGCACTAAATTCTCCTGTCTATTACAAGTCCCAGCAAACCTGTGAGGTCTCTGTGTCACTGGTCACCTCCTTGGGCCCTGGCTGTACTGCATAGACTGTAACATCTGTCTACCCTCAGTAAAGCTACCGTTGTCCGTAACTTGGCGTCGGTGTCTTCATTGCCCCCGTGCCTAGCCCAGGATCCAGCGGTATGCATTCGGGGGGTTAAGGCTAAACCACGCCCTGGCGTCACGAACACAAGGGGTTAATACCATCTGCCCCTAGGGTAACAACATCTGCCCTGCACAACACACCCGGCCCCAATACCACAACTTTTGGCGTCACGAACATGATATGGGTGTGTACCTTATGCCACAGACTTTGTCTGTGTAAAGTGTTTTCCCCGAGGCGCTTGTGAAATAGAGGGGGAGGTGAAGAAAAGACTGTCATCTGTTATTGAGGAAAACTCTGAAGTCGTGAACATTATGTGCAAAATTCATACTGAAGCAATGTTACGTGCCAAGATGTCTGCGGTCATACCTGAAAGGGTTAATCTGTTGGAAGAAAAGCATGTGAAAGGATCCCGCCATGGCCAGACCTTGTAAGGTCTGCTGCCCCTTGTTGCTAGGGGGGGCAAAAGAAGAGGACGGACCACTGAGTCACTTCTGGTCCCAGGCCCTGCTGATGAAGAAGTTCTGTCCGGCGGCCATTTTGCTGGAGACCGATATAAGAAGCAGAGCGGAGCTCGACCTCTTCAGTCTTGCGGAAGTTCCTGGTGAGAGCAAAAAGATGGCGGATGCGCAGCAGACTACCTGAGCAGAGAGTCCCAAGATGGCGTTTGATACCCAGAGAGTCACCGCGGCCACAGCGCACATATTCCAGGGGTTAGCGGACCATCTTCAGAAGATCTCCCTCGGGGCCGAGGAGACCTTCTATCAAGTCCCCCTGGCCGAGGATGACGGAGACTGTCCTGCAACCCCTGCGGAAGATACGCCGAAGTCTTCAAGAGAGCCGTCGCCGGTGAGGCTGTCACCACACCACTGGACCTGGGAATTCTGGGTGGAGATCTACATGGAAGAGTGGAAAGTGAGTACCCCGGCCGGTGCTGCGTTTTCTACCCCTCCATCTGCCCCCAGTCCAGAGCCAGTGCCCCAGGTCCAGCAGCCCCCAGGACGGCCCCAGTCTCCACCGCTACCCAAGTGGTTATTCGGTGACAGGCCAACATTAGTCCAGTTCATTAGTTACCATCTCCTACCCCTACCAGGAAAGTCCCATCCTCCCGTCTCAGCAGCCCAGGCCAAGAAGGCCAAACGTGAGACCGAAATGGCTGCTATAATGGAAGAGTTAAGGGCGCAGCTGACCCCAAAGGTGACCTATGGGCTCCCTGCTAGTCTCCCCCCATATAAACCCTGGGTGGAGCTAGTCTACCTTTCTTGCTTCCTGCTGAGGTCCACTAAAGTCGTGTGTGTGTCCAGAGCATTGGAGAGTTCAACTCAAGTCCTGCAGCCTCAAGTCCAGTCCTATAGGCTCAAGTGAAGTCCTATAGCCTCAACTCAAGTCCTGCAGCCTCAACTCAAGTCCTGTAGCCCCAAGTCAAGTGCAAGTAAGCTGAAGTCACTGTCCTGTCAGCCAAGTCAAGTCTTCTGTCTACTCAGCGTGGCCTGCACTAAATTCTCCTATCTATTACAAATCCCAGCAAACCTGCGAGGTCTCTGTGTCACTGGTCACCTCCTTGGGCCCTGGCTGTACTGTATATAGACTGTAACAACTGTCTACCCTCAGTAAAGCTACCGTTGTCCCTAACTTGGCGTCGGTGTCTTCCTTGCCCCGTGCCTAGCCCAGGATCCAGCGGTATACCTTTGGGTGGTTAAGGTTAAACAAGGGGTTTATACCATCTGCCGCTAGGGTAACAACATCTGCCCTGCACTACACACCCTGCTGCCATACTACATGTGCTTCCCGGAGGTGCTCTGCTTGTTACCGTATTTTTCGCCGTATAAGACGCACTTTTTCTTTTTTTTTGGGGGGGGGAAAAGTTGGTGCGTCTTATACAGCGAATACACCCCTATCGCGGCGGTCCCTGCAGCCATCAACGGCCGGGACCCGCGGCTAATACAGGACATCACCGATCGCGGTGATGCCATGTATTAACCCTTCAGATGCGGCGATCAAAGCTGACTGCCGCGTCTGAAGGGAAAGTGACACTAACCCGGGTGTTCAGTCGTGCTGTTCGGGACCGCTGCAGTGAAATCGCGGCGTCCCGAACAGCTTACAGGACCTTACCTGCCTCCTCGGTGTCTGCTTCGTTCCGGGATCCCCTGCTTAGCCGGCGCTCTCCTTCGACGGAGAGCGTGGATCCCGGGGAAGAAGACGTCCGGAGAGTCGGGGACACCACGGGGACGCGGCGACAGCGATGGAGCGACATCCAGGGCAGCGGTGACGGGTCCGGAGCGGTGTGGACACGTGAGTACTACCTCCTATACCAGTGGTCTTCAACCTGCGGACCTCCAGATGTTGCAAAACTACAACTCCCAGCATGCCCGGAGAGCCAACGGCTGTCCGGGCATGCTGGGAGTTGTAGTTTTGCAACATCTGGAGGTCTGCAGGTTGAAGACCACTGTTGGGTTCAGAATCTTAATTTTTTTTAGATTTTTGCCCCTATAAATTGGGTGCGTCTTATACGCCGGTGCGTCCTATAGGGCGAAAAATACGGTACATGTAGAGACAAGGGGTCCTAGGTGTGATCCTAGGATCGATGTAAAACTTCAATCTTAAGAAAGGTTATATGAAAGCGGCACTCACCGGGTCTTAATGGTTAAAATCTTGAATGTTTTATTAATTCATATTAAAATCCATTTCATAGCAGCAAGGTGGGAAGAGAAACAGACAGGCGGGGACGGCGGTAGCTACTTCGCACGCGTCGTGCGCTTCATGTGGCTCGTCCCAGGATTCCGGGGGGTGGATGAAATACCCTCCTTCTTGGGCGAATCCAGCTAAGTAATAAGGAAAAACTGGAATGGCATAGTTACTGAAAGTGATAGATGAAGCTACAGAATACATATAATATATCAAAAAGAGAGGACAGATACATAAAGAAAATGCATTAAAATACAAATAGGTGAGTAAGTGTGGATTATGTCGATATCAATGTTGTTCATCTGATAAAAACACCAAGGTCATTGCTGCATTCACATCTCGTTTTTGCAATACGGCTCCCTTGTCCTGTTTCTGTACAAAACACGTATGTCTCCAAACCGGACCGAAACGTATTCAACCATATATGCCTCCTCCGTATACGGTTTGAAAACTGATGTCCGTTTGTATACGTTTGAATACGTTTTCCTTGAAAAAAAAACGGATACGGTTTTATGTTTGTCAACATTTTAAATAAAGTTCTTTTTTTATTGAATTAAAAAAAAAAAAGTATTGTGCAAACCGGATGTAACCGTAAGCAAATACGGTTACCATAGAACTCCATTTTAAAATAACCGTATACGGTTTTTGACCGGGACACAAAACCGTAGTAGACTACGGTATGATGTACCGTAAAAAAAACTTCTAAACCCGTAAATGATGCAAAACGTACACAACCTGATGTTACGGTTGGCATACGGTTTACAATGAAATGTCTATATATACGGCTTGCAAAACGGTTCCATACGTTTTTTTTTTCAATGAAACCGGATACGGCAACCGTCTTGCAAAAACGAGATGTAAATGCAGCCTACCCCTCCCTGAGCCCGGGTTTGGATAATCCATTTGGGATCCATTTGAGTAGATATGTTCTCTTAAAGGGGTATTCCAGGCAAAAACATTTGCTGCTGAGACCCCCCCCCCCCCCCCCCGCGATCTCCCTGCAGCACCCGCATTCTATACAGGTGCTGAATCTCCAGTTTCGGAAACCTCCGGGTTTCCGGGACTGGGGACGTGACGCCACCCCACGCCCCCTCCATTCATGTCTATGGGAGGGGGCGTGACGACCGTCACGCCCCCTCCCATAGACATGAATGGAGAGGACGTGGCGTGATGTCACGTCCCCAGTCTCGGAGGTTTCCGAAACTGGAGATTCAGCACCTGCATAGAATGCGGATGCTGCAGGGAGATCGCGGGGGGGGGTCTCAGCGGCGGGCTCCCCGCGATCAGACATCTTATCCCCTATCCTTTGGATAGGGGATAAAATGTTTTTGCCCGGAATACCCCTTTAATCTAATATGCATAGGACAGACTGTAGATCCAATAGAAAATCTTCTACAAGTGCATATTATGCAATAAATGACATATTTATTCTGCAATTTATGAAATCTTTAATAACGATTGTTTTGCCTCCGATGTTTATTTTATTTTCTTGCTGGATGTAATTGCAGTAATTAGATGACCCACACTTGTAGCTTCCTTTAGGGATAGACTTTTTCAACCAATTCTTTTTCAATTTTCTTTGGCATTTTATTTTGTGGGAATAGTTATTATAATTAAAAGAGAGGACGAATCTCTCTTTCTTTGTTTTTCCTGTCAGTTCCATTTTCTTTTTTTGTATTTTTAGTTTATTTTTAGTATATAGTTTATTTTTCTGACTCTTTGTAGTGCATCTTCTAATATTTTGTTGGGGTATCCCCAATTCTGGAACCACTTCTTCATTTCTTCTGTTTCTTGAAATATGCTATCATTACTGTTGATTTTCTGAATTCTGAGCAATTGACTATAAGATAACCCTTTTCTTATATGTTCTGGGTGGAAACTGTTATAATGTAGAATCACATTAGAAGCTGTAGGTTTACGGTAGCTGCTTGTTTTTATGTTGTTGTTTTCGATTTCCACGGCCACATTTAGAAACTCTAATTTTAGAGCGCTGTACTGACTGGTGAAAAACATATTGTAGGAGTTGTTATTCAGATACATGATGAAATTTGTGAAAGTCTTTTTCTGTGCCCTCCCATACAAGGAAGACGTCGTCTACGTAGCGTAAATAAGCTTTTATATTATGTTTATATGGGTTGCTAGAGGTGAACACCATATCTGTTTCTAATACTGCAAGATAAATATCGCTGTCCCTGTCTTTTGATTTGTACCACTGTCCATTAAAGATAAATGCATTGTTAGTTAGTATCAGTTTGAGACCTTTGCAAATGTAATTAATCATGTTATCTTCAAAGTTGAGAGCTTGTAAGAATTTGTAAGAATTTCCTTTTTCCTGGGGAATTCTTGTATATAAACTCTCTACATCGATGGATGCTAGAGAATAGTTTTGTTGCCATGGAAGAGTCTCTAATGTAGCTAAAAACTCGTCCGTGTCCTTCAAATAGGACGGCATACAGTTAAGAGTTGGTCTTAACTTCCAATCTAGGAATTTGGACAGTGGTTCAGTTGTGGAACCTATACCCGTCACTATGGGTCGACCCGGTGGGTTCTTATGGGTTTTAGGGATAAAATACCATACTGGTTTGGTGGGGAGTTTTGGTAGTAGCTTTTCTGCTTCTTTCTGTTTGATGACGACCATGTCTGCATTGCGTCTTAGAAATGTCTGTATTTTGGATAATATTTTTGATGTTGGGTCAGTTTTTAATTTAGTGTATGTTGTCTCCATATTTAATTGCCGTGTAGATTCTTCTATATAGTAATCCCGTGTCATGATCACTATGGGGGACATTTATCAAAGCATTTAGTAGGTTTTTTTTCTATTAAAATTGTCGCAAAAAAGTCGCACTTGCAAATCCTCTTTTTTTTCTGTGACTTTTTGATTGTGCAGTGTCCTAAGCAAAAAATAAAAATCTTGCTTACCAAAGCAAAAAGCGATTTTTGACTTGCAATGGTCAGAGATTTATCAAGTGTGAAAGTCGCAAAAAAAGTCGCATGGCATGAAAAAAACCTACTAAATTTACTCCAGCTCAGACATGGAGCAGAAAAAGCCACTACCA
Organism: Hyla sarda; assembly: GCF_029499605.1. Taxonomy (NCBI): domain Eukaryota; kingdom Metazoa; phylum Chordata; class Amphibia; order Anura; family Hylidae; genus Hyla; species Hyla sarda. The sequence goes on along the minus strand of NC_079191.1, from coordinate 429,347,616 downwards.
TAGCAAAAAAAAAGAAAAATTGCTTACGTAAAAGAAATTTATCAACAGGCTGAAACCAGTTGATAAATAAGTCGCACATAAGCAAAAAATTTTAAGAAATAAATAACTAAAAAAAGGAAAACATAAGCAAACATTGATAAATGTCCCCCAATATTATTACCCTTATCGGATCTTTAAATAGCTAAGTTGTTAAGTTTTTTAAAATCTTGTAATGCTCTTAACCCCTTAAGGACCAAGGGTGTACAGGTACGCCCTTGGTCCTGCTCTCCTGATATAAGGCGGGGTTACACAGTAACCCTGCGTCATATCATGGCGGCCCGGCGTCATAGTGAAGCCGGGACCCGCCTCTAATAGCTATTAACCCTTTAGCCGCGCGCTCAGAGCTGAGCCGCGCGGCTAAAAGTGAAAGTTGCCGGCTAGCTCAGTCGGGCTGTTCGGGATAGCCGCGGCTAATCGCGGCATCCCGAACAGCTGACAGGACAGCGGGAGGGCCCCTACCTGCCTCCTCATGCGGCAGAATCGTTGATCACTGGTTTCTTATGAGAAACCAGTGATCAATGATGAAGATCAGTGTGTGCAGTGTTATAGGTCCCTATGGGACCTATAACACTGCAAAAAAAAGTGAAAAAAAAAAGTGAATAAAGATCATTTAACTCCTCCCCTATTAAAAGTTTGAATCACCCCCCTTTTCCAATAAAAAAAAAACACAGTGTAAATAAAAATAAAAATATATGGTATCACCGCGTGCGGAAATGTCCGAATTATAAAAATATATGATTAATTAAACCGCTCGGTCAATGGCGTGCCCGCAAAAAAATTCCAAAGTCCAAAATAGTGCATTTTTGGTCACTTTTTATATCATTTAAAAATGAACAATAAGTCCTATCAATGCAAAAATGGTACCGTTAAAAACTTCAGATCACGGCGCAAAAAATGAGCCCTCATGCCGCCCCATACACGGAAAAATAAAAAGTTATAGGGGTCAGAAGATGACAATTTTAAACGTATTAATTTTCCTGCATGTAGTTATGATTTTTTCCAGAAGTCCGACAAAATCAAACCTATATAAGTAGGGTATCATTTTAATTGTATGGACCTACAGAATAAGGATAAGGTGTCATTTATACCGAAAAATGTACTACGTAGAAACGGAAGCCCCCAAAAGTTACAAAACAGCGTTTTTTTTTTCAATTTTGTCGGACAATGATTTTTTTTTCCGTTTCACCGTAGATTTTTGGGCAAAATGACTGACGTCATTACAAAGTAGAATTGGTGGGGCATAAAATAAGCCATCATATGGATTTTTAGGTGCAAAATTGAAAGAGTTATGATTTTTTAAAGGCAAGGAGCAAAAAACTGAAAATGCAAAAACAGAAAAACCCCCGGTCCTTAAGGGGTTAAAGGGGTACTCTCATGGAAAACTTTTTTTTTTTTTCTTTTTAAATCAACTGGTGCCAGAAAGTTAAACAGATTTGTAAATTACTTCTGTTAAAAAATCTTAATCCTTCCAGTACTTTTTAGGGGCTATATACTACAGAGGAAATGCTTTACTTTTTAGATTTCTCTGATGTCATGACCACAGTGCTCTCTGCTGTCCATTTTAAGAACTGACCAGAGCAGCATATGTTTGCTATGGGGATTTTCTTCTGCTCTGGACAGTTCCTAAAATGGACAGCAGAGGTCAGCAGAGAGCACTGTGGTCATGACATCAGAGAAATCTAAATAGTAAAGCATTTCCTCTGTAGTATACAGCCCCTAAAAAGTACTGGAAGGATTAAGATTTTTTAATAGAAGTAATTTACAAATCTGTTTAACTTTCTGGCACCAGTTGATTAAAAAAAAAAAAAAGTTTTTCACGGGAGTACCCCTTTAATTCTTGAGCTTCTAGATTCTTTGGGGCGTTGGGATATATTAGAGCAGTCAGTTCTTGCAGGACCTGTTGGTAAAAAATGTCTATACTCGTTCCTGGAGTAATAAATGGGCAAAATGATGATTTTATTCCCCCTGAGAAATATTTTTCCTCTTGGTTTTCAATTGTTTCATTTTTCTATGTTAGGCTTAGTAGGAGTTTTACGTCTTCTTGATCTATATTAGCGTATATAGTTTAATATATAAGGACCAATACAGGTGGGTTGATTACCTATGGGGTCTTCTAGGGTAGCGTTCACATTATGCGGTTCTGAGATAGATCTACAAAAAAACTTTTTTGGGTTGATTTTGCGTATGTTTTTATATAGATCTATCTCAAAGTCAAACATGTTGAAATTAGAGGGAAGACAATAGTTCAGTCCTTTTGATAGATGAGATATTGTGGCATCGCTGAAAGTTTCATTTGTCAGATTGATTATTGTAGTGCGGTGTCCGTTGGTTTTTCCAGCTGACTTGTTTCTTTCTGTCTACACTGCGTATTGGTCTTGAGGGTATGTCTCCTTCTTCTTGTTGATTTCCTAAAGGGATATGTTCCCTGGTGTCATCTGGTTCTTGAATATTGGAAATTGCGTTTTCTGTAGATGTTCTCATTGGTGCTGTAACACTCACGTTTCTGAAGACAGGAACTCCGGTGTATGTGGATCCGCTGAACCTGTGTGGCAGATGACTCGGACCATACCAGGGAGCGGAGTCTAAGGTGCCGCTGGTCTTCACCAGAGCCCACCGAAAAGCAGGATGGGCTTGCAGCTGCAGGCGACACCCAGGTCACTACCCCTGGTACGGCTCGACCACACAGGCGGCTGAGGAGATGCGAGGCACAGGAGGGATGAGGCAACTCGTAGTCTGGATAGCAGTAGGTCAGGGCAGGCCGCACAGTAGCATAGTCAGGACGTAGCAGGAGTTCAGTAGGCAGGCGGCAGAGGAGCAAGGTCAAGTCACAAGAGCAGGAGATCTGGTACATGGCAAGGCAATACAATGGAGCGCTTTCTCTAGGGCACAAGGCAGCAAAGATCCGGCAGAGAACTGAGGAGGAATTTATAAACAAGCCACAGGTGGTTACACTAATGAGCGTACTGGCCCTTTAAATCTTAAAGCTCCAGTGCGTGCATGCCCTAAGGGACTCGCGATGCGAGTCCCAGCCCCGTCGGCAGCAGAAGGTAAGGGGACCATGCGCTCACGGCCAGCGTGTGAGGTGCTTGTTCAGACTACAGTACAGTATGGGAGAGGAGGGGGCACATGACAGGGGGGGTATGAGGAGCAAGTAGGGGTTAACTATAGGTCAGTGGGGAGAGCGGGAAAATGGGGGGGTGGGGGAACAGATAGGAAGACTATAAAAGGGGACAGGAACCGGAAACAGGGTCAGTCACTGGTCAGCAGGGAAAGTTGAGGTACTCACCAGCGATGGCTTCGCAGCTTGAGGAGATCATGCGACAGGTGCAGGCCGAGGTGCTGCAGCGGGGCCCCGAGTGGTTGGAGCAGCAGCTGTGGGGTTCCCCCCGGCGGCTGCGGCTGCTCTGGTGGCCACGCGAGCGAGCGCCCGGCGTTCCCGGGCACCTGAGCGACTCAGCCCGGAGCCGGTTCCACATACGCGGCCCCTCCAGCTTCCCCTGCCCGTTCTGTGGCTTCCGCGGTGGGTGGGGGTGCTGGGAGGACTTCCGGGGGGGCCGAGGTACTGGGCGACGGAGAGGGAGAGTCTGCCTGCTTCCTTCCCCCGGCAGTCTCGGCGCAGGTCTCCAGTGAGTGACGGCCGAGGGCGGGGGGCGTGGCCTTCGTCAGCTGTGCAGGGAAGGGGCCTCGAGGCCAGTGAGGCGACCAGCACGGCTGCCTGCAGGGGTGAAGTCAGGGTGCCTGCGTCTTGTGGAGGTGCTGCGGCCTCGGGAGAGGCCTCGTCGGCAGGCGATCCAGCGAGGAAGGTGGCCAGGAGTGTGCCCACCTCTGGTGAGCAAGAGGACTGCCATAGGCTGGAGGGGAGGATCGGACGCTCGGTACAGTGACCACCGAGGCCCCGGTCAGAGATGGGGGTTGGAGGCTGACAAGTTGTTCTCATGCTGCTCTAGTGCGTGGGGGACTAGTGACATGTCCAGCCCACTGCTCGTCCGAAGAGGAAGAAGGTGAGATCTTGGAGCTGCACGAGGGTTGGGGGTACTGCAAGTGTGGAGCAGAGGGACAACGCCAGGGGGGGGGGGGATGGACCCTTCCCCTGTGGCCAATGACAAAGAGGGACATGGAGCCGCGACCCTGGCCAATCGGGTTGCGAGTGTCTTGCTGTCTAGAGGGAACGAGGGCTCAAGGAGGGATCGTCCGGGATCGTCTGGAGCAACAGCCGCTGGGCAGTCTGCCCCAGAGAGGTTGGTTGAGTGCACCACCAGCTCCAGGGGTGATGGGGCGGGGGTGGGGGAGGGACTGTATGATTTGTTGCGGGAGGTCATTGTTGCAAGGGCGCGGGGTCTGGTGCTAGTGGGGCGGTGGTTGTTGAACATGTGGGGGCCGCTGTGGCGCCTGGTATAGTGTCGGGGTCGGTTGGGGTGGTCCCGAGTGTAGGGTCAGCGTCTGAGGGGGTGGCTCCAGGGGCGGCGGTTTTCGCTCCTGTGGTTGGGTCGGGTGGGCAGGCGCCGGTGGTGGCGTCTGATAAAGCTGTGGATAGTGTGCGTTTAGCGGACTCGGCTTAGTGTGAGGTCTATGTCTGTTTTGAGGGTCCGTTAGGGGCACATTTAAAGGCGGAGGTGAGGGAGCGTATTTGGAAAGGGAAGAATGTGGAAAATTTTTCCCTGCTCCCTTTGGAGAAGTTTAACTTAGATAGGGTAAAGCCTGATGAGTGTAAGAAGGAGGAGGAAGAGAGGCTGTGGTATCGGCTGATACCTCGCACTTTCGCTAATTGGCTTCAGGCGTTTGCCATCTTTCCGAGCATGGTGGGGGAGAAGGCGCCCGAGAATTGCTACCTAGATTCGATAGGGGAAGCGTATAGGGTCTACGGCAGTAACGCTTGGCTCCGGTACAACGAACAATTCCGCCAGAGGAAGGCTGGGACCATAAGGATATCAGCCTTTGGATGCGCCTCATGTCAGGCCCTAAGACTGAGACTGGGAAGTAGTCCTTTCGGGAGGGGGCCGGCGGCTCGGGCTCAGGGGCCGGCCGGTCGGCTGGGGGTGGTAAGGGATGTTGTTGGCTATACAATGAAGGGCAGTGTCGCTTTGGGGCGGACTGCTGCTTCAAGCACGAATGCTCAGGTTGTGGCGGCGCGCACGGTTTGTCGCGGGGCTTCAAGCAGGGCAAGGGTAGAGGGGGTGGAGAGGTTGACTCGAAGAGGGGCGACGCCGGTGAGGGTGGCAGAGATGCTGCCGTTCCTCGCCCGGTACCCAGATAGGCGCGCGGCTGCGTTGCTGAAGGAGGGGTTTGAGTGTGGCTTTCGGATTCTTTGTGAGTCAGTGGGACGATCTGGTGGGGTGCGTAATTTGTCCACGGCTTTGGCTCACCCGGACGTGGTGGCTGAGAAGCTTGGTAAAGAGGTGGTGCTGGACCGTATGGCGGGTCCGTTTGAGTCTTTGCCGTTGCCAAATTTATGCTTATCTCCTCTGGGACTGGTGCCAAGAAGGAGAAGAACAAGTTCCGTCTCATCCACCACCTCTCTCATCCGTAGGGATCGTCGGTGAATGACGGCATCGACCCCGACCTTTGTGCGGTGTCTTACACCTCTTTTGATGAGGCCTTGACGTGGGTGCGGGGGTTTGGGCAAGGGGCTCTGTTGGCCAAAACTGATATTGAAGCTGCGTTCCAGTTGCTCCCCGTGCACCCGGACAGCTTCCACTTGTTGTGTTGTTGTTGGTAGGGCTGTTTTTTTTGTTGATATGTGCCTCCCGATGGGGTGCTATATTTCTTGTGCATATTTTGAGTGTTTTAGCACGTTTTTAGAATGGGTGGTGCGGTCGGAAGCGCAGGTTGGTTCAGTTCTTCACTATTTGGATGACTTTTTGTTTCTGGGGCCGGGGGGGTGGGCTTTGTGTGGTATTTTGCTGAAGACTATGGAACGTGTGTCCCAGAGGTTTGGGGTCCCGTTAGCCCCTGACAAGACTGAGGGCCCGGCTACAGAAATTAAGTTTTTGGGGATAGTGATAGATACTGTGGCAATGGAGTGCATGCTGCCGGTGGATAAATTGAGGGAGTTGCAGGAGGCGGTGTCGGGAGCGGTCCGGGTACGGAAGTTGCAGTTGCGGGATTTGCAGTCGTTGTTGGGACGTTTGAACTTTGCCTGCAGGATTATGCCCATGGGGCGTGTGTTTTGTAGGAGGTTGGCGGCTGCCACGGCGGGGATGAGGCGGCCGCAACACTATGTTCGGTTGTCGGCAGATGTGCGGGCGGATTTATTGATATGGCAGGAATTTCTAGGGACTTACAATGGGAGGTCGTTGGTTATGGATGAGTTGGTGTCCAGCGAAGCACTGGAGTTGTTTACAGATGCTTCTGGTAATTGTGGGTTTGGGGCTTTTTTCCAGGGGCAGTGGTGTGCCGGGACGTGACCTCGGGAGTGGAGGGAGGCTGGTCTGGTGCGCAACCTTGCGTTGCTTGAGTTGTTCCCAATCCTTGTGGCTGTGGAGATTTGGGGTGCTCGGCTTAGGAACCGTAAGATTTGTTTTTGGTGTGATAATTTGGGGGTGGTTCAGGCGGTGAACGTGCAAACCGCGTCTTCTCCGCCTGTAGTGCGCCTGCTGCGCCGGCTGGTGCTGCGGGGGCTTGAGTTGAATTTGTGTTTTATTGCTCGCCATGTACCGGGTGTGAAGAATACTATAGCTGATTCTCTTTCTCGCTTTCAGTGGGAGCGGTTCTGGGAGTTGGCTCCGGCGGCGGAAGAGCACGGTCTGCAGTGCCCGGATTGGCTATGGAAGTTGGTCTGAGGGATGCCTTTGCGTTGGTCCGGCGGTCAGTGAGGGAGTCCACCTGGTCAGGGTTTACTAGGTTGTGGCGTGAGTGGGAGGCTTTGCTATCTGATGTTGGTGGGATGGATGGTTCTGGTGGATGGGAGGCGTTAGTGCTGTTTTATGTGGGGTGGTGTTTTGGTGAGCGGGTGTCTCCTTCTGGTTTGAATCAGCGTTTGACGGCGTTGGCATTTTGGTTTAAAGTTCGGGGGTTGGCTGACGAGACGAAGTCGTTTTTTGGTTCAGCAGGCAGCGAAGGGTTTCCGGAGGGGGGCTGCAGCGCGTGATACGCGTAGGCCTGTCTCTTTTGCATTGTTGGAACGGTTGGGGTTGTTGTTGGATGAGGTGTGTGTGTCTGCTTACGAAGTGGTGCTGTTTCGTCTGGCGTTTTCGCTCGCGTTTTTTGGTGCTTTTAGGGTTTCGGAATTGGTATCACCTAGTCGGAAGGTGTCGGGGAGTTTGCAGTGGACAGAGGTGAGTGTGGTGGATTCGGTCTTGGAATGTTTTGTGCGCAGGTCAAAGACGGACCAGTTGGGTAGGGGTTTTTTGGTTCGTTTGGCGGAGCATGGGGAGTCTGCTATGTGTCCGGTGAGGTGTTTCAGGGCTTTTGCGGCCGGGGGTTGGTGGTCCGTTGCTGCAGCATGTGACTGGTGAGTTCTTGTCTCGTTATCAGTTCAGTCAGGTTTTTCGACGTTGTGTGATTTTGGCCGGTCAGGATGTGGGGGAATTTAGCTCCCATTCGTTCCGGATAGGGGCGGTCACCGAGGCTGCCCGGTGGGGCTGGGGGCTGAGGTGATCAAGCGTATTGGCCGGTGGGAGTCTGGGCGGTTCCAGGTGTATGTCCGGCCTCATATACTGTATGTGTTGTGGGGGTGCTTGTTTTGGTTGTGGTCTGTTTATTTTTTCTTTTGTGTCTTACAGATGCTGGTCCTTGCTTAATTTGGATTGTGGGTCACTTTTACGTGCGGAGGGGTAGCGTGAGGGCTGCAGTGAGGCCGGACGGTTGGCAGCTGGGTTTCCCCAGGGCTGTTGCTCAGGTGCGCTGGTTGGGGCGGGGTGGGTTTCTGTGGCCAGAGCTCCTCCTGTTTGTGTAATCTTTTGTGGAGATGGATCGTCCCCCAGATGTGCTTGTTGTGCACGCGGGGGTAAACGACCTGGCTGTGCGTACATCTCGGTCTTTGATTAGGGATGTGAAGATGGACTTGTTGCGGCTGTGGTCGCTTTTCCCTCGACTCGTTGTAGTTTGGTCCGACATCGTGGCCAGGCTGCGGTGGCGACAGGCGAGGTCAGTGCGCTGTGTCGATAGGGATAGTGCCCGTGTCAATAAGGCTGTGGGAAAATTTGTTGCAGCTAATGGTGGATTGGTGGTCAGGCATATCGACCTGGAGGTTCCCTCGGTCGACTTGATGGATGGTGATGGGATTCACCTTAATGGGATAGGTTCTGACATGTGGGCTTTGGACATTCGAGTGGTGGTGGAGCGAGCCGTGGCTTTGTGGAGGGGCGGTCGGGTGTAAGGTTTCACACCCGGCCGCCGTGGCTGGAATGGAAAGAGGGGACATGGAGGCATGGCTGGGAAAACGGTGGCAGTGGCCCGGTTATACCGGCCCTGGTGGAGCTGGGATGGAACTCAGCTAGTCGTGGCAGTAGATATCCTCCGAAGGTGGGGCCCTTGGGTCAGGGGGTGAGGTGACTAAGGGCTAAGTAGGAGGGGAATAGGAGTTGGTTGCCTTCAGGTCCCCCCTTCTGCTGGGGGTTGGTTTATCTCAGGGGTTAAAATGTTTGTTGCACTTTAAATGATTATTAGGGGTTATGTTATTACCCCTGTGTTTTGTATGATATTTATATTTATATATGAAAATTTATATATTTTGTTGGTTAAAAAGGTTAATAAAATGGTCCGCTGTGGCCTTTACTACCACAATATTGGAGTTGTGTCTTCTTTAAGGGGACGGTGGGGTAGTAGGCCTGCGGATCTATACGATCCCCTAGTCATGTTTGATTCTGAATCTGATGTCCAGTAGTCTTTTTGTTTTTTTTTCTTCCTTGGTTTTTTCTTTTTTTGACATTGTATTTGTTTGTTCCAAGTAAATACCCGGTCAATGTCATAATCTTGTTTATCACAAATAAATTTATCTTTTTTTCTTTCTTTTCATTCGGCTTGAGTGATTACAGATTTTTTTTCCAATTTTTTCAAAAAGTTGCCATATTGCTGTTACGTTAACCGTGTATTTAATTCACTTCTTCATTTCTCCAGTTCTATAAGAGTTTTTTCTTATTCTATTTCATTTCTTTTTAACACGTATAACATTAAATGTTAATGAGTGTTCTTGGTGTAATCTGTTCCGTTTGGCGACAAAGACGGTGTCGTCTACGAATTGTGATGCTTCCTTGAATACCCGTAGATCCCTAGGAACTCGTTTGGAGTTGCTGTATGATTTTAATGAATGAATAGACCAGAAAAGTTGACTAGCCTCCTGGATTTCATCTATCTCCATATTGAATACAATGGATCCCCGTGCTCTGGCTCCCAGTATAAATGTAAGACAGTCTTTAAAGGGATACTCCACTGCCCCAGTGTCCAGAACCTTTTGTTCCGAACGCTGGGTTCGGGCGTCGTGACTTCACGGCCATGCCCCTCATGATGTCACGCAACGCCCCCTCAGTGCAAGTCTATGGGAGGGGGCGTGGCAGTCGCCACGCCCCCTCCCATAGACTTGCACTGAGGGGGCGTTGCGTGACATCACGAGGGGCGTGGCCGTGATGTCACGACCCCCGCAGCCCGCACCTAGCGTTCGGAATAAAACGTTCTGGACGTTGGGTCAGTGGAGTATCCCTTTAAGTCAGCATACAAAACATGACGAAAGGGATGAATGACAAGAATGACCTTGGTGTTTTTATCAGATTAACTACATTGATATCGACATAATCCACACTTACTCACCTATTTGTATTTTAAAGGGTTTATCCAGGAAAAAACTTTTTATATATATATATATATATATATATATATATATATATCAACTGGTTCCAGAAAGAAAAAAAATCTTAATCCTTTCAGTACTTATGAGCTTCTGAAGTTGAGGTTGTTCTTTTCTGTCTAAGTGCTCTCTGATGACACGTGTCTCGAGAACCGCCCAGTTTAGAAGTAAATCCCCATAGCAAACCTCTTCTAAACTGGGCGGTTCCCGAGACAGGTATCATCAGAGAGCACTTAGACAGAAAAGAACAACTCAACTTCATCAGATTTTTTACTGACCACAGTACTTTCTGCTGGCACCTCTGTCCATGTCAGGAACTGTCCAGAGCAGGAGAGGTTTCCTATGGGAATTTGCTCCTACTCTGGACAGTTCCTAAAATGGACAGAGGTGTCAGCAGAGAGCACTGTGATCAGACAGAAATGAAATTCAAAGAGAAAAGAACTTCCTCTGTATTATACAGCAGCTGATAAGTACTGAAAGGATTAAGATTTTTTAATAGAAGTAATTTACAAATCTGTTTAACTTTCTGGAGCCAGTTGATATATATATATAAAAAAAAAGTTTTTTCCTGGATAACCCCTTTAATGCATTTTCTTTATGTATTTGTCCTCTCTTTTTGATATATTACATGTATTCTGTAGCTTCATCTATCACTTTCAGTAACTATTCCATTCCAGTTTTTCCTTATTACTTAGCTGGATTCGCCTGAGAAGGAGGGTATTTCATCCACCCCTCGGAATCCTGGGACGAGCCACATGAAGCGCATGACGCGTGCGAAGTAGCTACCGCCGTCCCCGCCTGTCTGTTTCTCTTCCCACCTTGCTGCTATGAAATTGATTTTAATATGAATTAAAGGGGTATTCCAGGAAAAACTTTTTTTTTTTTTTTATATCAACTGGCTCCAGAAAGTTAAACAGATTTGTAAATTACTTCTATTAAAAAATCTTAATCCTTTCAATAATTATCAGCTGCTGAAGTTGAGTTGTTGTTTTCTATCTGGCAACAGTGCTCTCTGCTGACATCTCTGCTCGTCTCGGGAACTGCACAGCGTAGAAGAGGTTTGCTATGGGGATTTTCTTCTATACTGGGCAGTTCCCGAGACACGTGTCATTAGAGAGCACTTAGACAGAAAAGAACAACTCAACTTCAGCAGCTGATCAGTACTGAAAGGATTTTTTAATAGAAGTAATTTACAAATCTGTTTTACTTTCTGGAGCCAGTTGATATATATATATATATATATATATATTAAAAAAAAAAAAGTTTTTTCATGGATAACCCCTTTCACATTCAAGGTTTTAACCAGCAAGACCCGGTGAGTGCCGCTTTCATATAACCTTTCTTGAGATTGAAACTTTAGCTGGTGTGAAGCTACAACACAGGTTGGAGAATACTGGGGTAGTTTTGCAGCAGCTAGAAGCCCCCTGGTATGGAAATACTGACATAGGCCTTAAAGGGGTACTCCACTGGAAAAAATTTTTTTTTTTTTTTTATTAACTGATGCCAGAAAGTGAAACAAATTTGTAAGTTACTTCTATTTGAAAATCTTAATCCTTCCAGTACTTCTCAGCTGCTGTATGCTCCAGAGAAAGTTCTTTTCTTTTTGAATTTATTTTCTGTCTGACCACAGTGCTCTCTGCTGACACCTCTGTCCAGAGTAGGAGCAAATCCCCATAGCAAACCTCTCCTGCTCTGGACAGTTCCTAAACTGGACAGAGCTGTCAGCAGAGAGCACTGTGGTCAGAAAGGAAATTCAAAAAGAAAAGAACTTCCTGTGGAGCATACTGCAGCTGAAAAGTACTGGAAGGATTAAGATTTTTAAATAGAAGTAATTTACAAATCTGTTTAACTCTCTGGCACCAGTTGATTAAAAATATTGTTTTCCAGTGGAGTACCCCTTTAAAGAAACCATATATACGGTTTTAATACAGTTTCTCACCCGGACAAAAAAACGTGGTAGGCTACAGTTTTTGGTAGGGGGAAAAAAATGGACAAAACCGGACAAGACACAAAACGTACACAACCGGATGCATCGTTTGACATAGGGTTTTCTATGGAGAGTCAATGCGTACGGTTTTCAATACGGTTCCGTACGGTTTTCAATTGATAACTTATATGGGAACTGTATTGCTAAAACGTGGTGTGAATGCAGCCTTAGCCAGGGACTTGAAAGTTAGTAGAATTCGTGTCTGCATAAGCTGCATAGTCTGCCTAGCCAGTCCCGCTGACAGGATAGTCACAGGTTATCATGGAAGAGAGAGAGAAAATTCAAGGACTTCATTGCACAGGAGAACTGGACGACATTAGCATCTGGTCCTGGTTATGGTCAGACAGAAAGGAAATTCAAAAAGAAAATAACTTCCTGTGGAGCATACAGCATCTGATAAGTACTGGAAGGATTAAGATTTTTTTACTGACCACAGTGCTTTCTGCTGACACCTCTGTCCATGTCAGGAACTGTCCAGAGCAGGAGAGGTTTGCTATGGGAATTTGCTCCTACTCTGGACAGTTCCTAAAATGGACAGAGGTGTCAGCAGAGAGCACTGTGGTCAGACAGAAAGGAAATTCAGAAAGAAAATAACTTCCTCTGTATTATACAGCAGCTGGTAAGTACTGGAAGGATTAAGATTTTTTTACTGACCACAGTCCTTCCTGCTGACACCTCTGTCCATGTCAGGAACTGTCCAGAGTAGGATAGGTTTGCTATGGGAATTTGCTCCTACTCTGGACAGTTCCTAAAATGGACAGAGGTGTCAGCAGAGAGCACTATGATCAGAGAGAAATGAAATTCAAAGAGAAAAGAACTTCCTCTGTATTGTACAGCAGCTGATAAGTACTGGAAGGATTAAGATTTTTTTTATAGAAGTAATTTACAAATCTGTTTAACTTTCTGGCACCAGTTGCTAAAAAAAAAAATGTCTACCAGTGGAGTAACCCTTGAAGTTTTATTGTCCCCTTTACAAATGCAACGTTTCGGCAACAGTAGCCTTTATCAAGCAAGACCTAAGTCACACTACATCCTCAAGGGACTTACATAGGTCAAGGTACAGAGAGAGTAGTGGAGTTGGCAAGGACAGGTCCAGGGACTAGAGATGAGCGAACTTACAGTAAATTCGATTCGTCACGAACTTCTCGGCTCGGCAGTTGATGACTTTTGCTGCATAAATTAGTTCAGCTTTCCGGTGCTCCGGTTTGCTGGAAAAGGTGGATACAGACCTAGGAAAGAGTCTCCTAGGACTGTATCCACCTTTTCCTGCCCACCGGAGCACCGGAAAGCTGAACTCATTTATGCAGGAAAAGTCATCAACTGCGGAGCCGAGAAGTTCGTGACGAATCGAATTTACTGTAAGTCCGCTCATCTCTACCAGGGACTACAAACAATACACAACCAAACATCATTATATTGCAGTCATACTGACATGTACTGTGCATGTGTGGTCTATGCGCCATTGTTGACCCGTCATCTTTATCTGTCACCAGGTACTTCCACTGCCCGGCAGACAGCTCCGAGTTGGCGTATGACCCACCTGTAGTAATGAACGCCAGCACCTTGAGTTATTGTCAGAAAGAAGCCTGGTGTAAACTAGCATTCTACCTCCTCTCCTTCTTCTATTATCTATACTGGTAAGTTCCTGTGAAATACCGTATTTTTCGCCGTATAAGACGCACTTTTTCTTCCCCAAAACTGGGGGGGGGGGAAAGTTGGTGCGTCTTATACGGCGAATACACACCTATCGAGGCGGTCTCTGCGGCCATCAACGGCCGGGACCCGCGGCTAATACAGGACATCACCGATCGCGGTGATGTCCTGTATTAACCCTTCAGACGCGGCGATCAAAGCTGACCGGCGCGTCTGAAGCGAAAGTGACACTAACCCGGCTGCACCGGGAGGGACCTTACTTGCCTCCTCGGTGTCTGCTCCGTGCCAGGATCCCCTGCATGGCCGGCGCTCTCCTTCGTCGTCATCACGTCGTCGCGCACGCCGCCCCGTCATCCAATAGGAGCGGCGCGCGTAGCGACATGATGGCGGCGACGGAGAGTGAGGAGATGTTCCGGAGCGACGGAGACACCCCGGGGACAACGATGGAGGGGACATCCAGGGCAGCGGTGACGGGTCCGGAGCGGTGGGGACACGTCAGTATTATCTCCTATACCAGTGGTCTTCAACCTGCGGACCTCCAGATGTTGCAAAACTACAACTCCCGGCATGCCCGGACAGCCAACGGCTGTCCGGGCATGCTGGGAGTTGTAGTTTTGCACCATCTGGAGGTCCGCTGGTTGAAGATCACTGTGACCTATACTTTACATTGTATTCTAGATTTTTCTCATGTAAAATTGGGTGCGTCTTATATGCCGGAGCATCCTATAGGGCGAAAAATACGGTATACGTCTTACAACCGTGACATACCGTGGGGCCGTGACAACCATTCAGTTATTTACATAAATAGAAAAAAAAATTGGCAGATATTTAAAAACTACTCAAATTTTTTTTTCCTCCTCAGATTTTCAAAGGTCTCCTGGGCCGCTTTGAAAATATGCAAATATGTAAGAGTAAATTTTCATGCCACTTTTTGTTTTTTTGTTAGTTTTTTTTTTTATGCCAAAATTGCCGAATTTGGCATCCCATTTTTTTTTTCTGACGCCATATAGAGTTTTATTTGTGCTAAAAGATTATGCCGCCAAGTTGTATATCTCGGAAAATTTAGCCGAAGCATCTCGCGCAGTATTCCATGATTACCAGCGCCCATACAAGCGATAACTGTATGAATAAAACAGGAGTTAAATGCGAGTGCAGGTGCAGTGACCATAAAGAAAATAATTAAAAAAAAATGTATTAACATTTGCCAACAATTAAAGTGTACCTGTCGTCAACAAAAACTTTTTATTATAATATATTGGTTAAAAAATGTGTGTATTTTTGGGTGAAAAAATGCTGTTCCTACATCTATTGCCTGTGTGTCTCTATGAGGAGTCCAAATACAGGAAATGAGGGCAAGACAAGCAGGGCTCTGTGCAGACTCCTGGCTTGTCAATCATCCTCATGTGTGAGGCGGGAGCTTGTCATAGAGCCTCACTGCACAGAGCCCTGCTTGTCCTCAGTGCACAGAGCCCTGCTTGTCCTCAGTGTACAGAGCCCCGCTTGTCCTCAGTGTACAGAGCCCCGCTTGTCCTCAGTGTACAGAGCCCTGCTTGTCCTCAGTGTACAGAGCCCTGCTTGTCCTCGGTGTACAGAGCCCTGCTTGTCCTCAGTGCACAGAGCCCTGCTTGTCCTCGGTGTACAGAGCCCTGCTTGTCCTCAGTGTACAGAGCCCTGCTTGTCCTCAGTGTACAGAGCCCCGCTTGTCCTCAGTGTACAGAGCCCTGCTTGTCCTCAGCGTACAGAGCCCCGCTTGTCCTTAGTGTACAGAGCCCCGCTTGTCCTTAGTGTACAGAGCCCTGCTTGTCCTCAGTGTACAGAGCCCTGCTTGTCCTCAGTGTACAGAGCCCTGCTTGTCCTCAGTGTACAGAGCCCCGCTTGTCCTCAGTGTACAGGGCCCTGCTTGTCCTCAGTGTACAGGGCCCTGCTTGTCCTCAGTGTACAGGGCCCTGCTTGTCCTCAGTGTACAGAGCCCTGCTTGTCCTCAGTGTTCAGAGTACTGCTTGTCCTTAGTGTACAGAGCCCCGCTTGTCCTCAGTGTACAGAGCCCTGCTTGTCCTCAGTGTACAGAGCCCTGCTTGTCCTCAGTTTACAGGGCCCTGCTTGTCCTCAGTGTACAGAGCCCTGCTTGTCCTCAGTGTACAGAGACCTGCTTGTGCTCAGTGTACAGAGCCCCTCTTGTCCTTAGTGTACAGAGCCCTGCTTGTCCTCAGTGTACAGAGCCCTGCTTGTTCTCAGTGTACAGAGCCCTGCTTGTCCTCGGTGTACAGAGCCCTGCTTGTTCTCGGTGTACAGAGCCCTGCTTGTTCTCGGTGTACAGAGCCCTGCTTGTCCTCGGTGTACAGGGCCCCGCTTGTCCTCAGTGTACAGAGCCCTGCTTGTCCTCAGTGTACAGAGCCCCGCTTGTCCTCAGTGTACAGAGCCCTGCTTGTCCTCAGTGTACAGAGCCCTGCTTGTCCTCAGTGTAAAGGGCCCTGCTTGTCCTCAGTGCACAGAGCCCTGCTTGTCCTCAGTGTACAGAGCCCTGCTTGACCTCAGTGTACAGAGCCCTGCTTGTCCTCAGTGTACAGAGCCCTGCTTGTCCTCAGTGTACAGAGCCCTGCTTGTCCTCAGTGTACAGAGCCCTGCTTGTCCTCAGTGTACAGAGCCCTGCTTGTCCTCAGTGTACAGAGCCCTGCTTGTCCTCAGTGTACAGAGCCCTGCTTGTCCTCGGTGTACAGAGCCCTGCTTGTCCTCAGTGTACAGAGCCCTGCTTGTCCTCAGTGTGGAGCCCTGCTTGTCCTCGGTGTACAGGGCCCCGCTTGTCCACCCTCACTTCCTGTATTTGGACTCCTCACTGAGACACACAGACAATAGCTGCAGGGACAAAAACATACATATTTTTTAACCAATGTAAATTAGAAATATACATAGAATGGTATTATCTACATTATGTAAAAGTTTTTGTTGACGACATGTACACTTTAATATTTATATTTCTTTCAATAACTGATTAAAATAACAAAACTCAAGAAAAAAATAAATAAATGACACCCATTTTTGTGAATTCGCCACTAGCCAAGAGCTGGTGTGAAATTTTTTATGTAACCACGCCCACTTTTGGAAAACTGGCGCGACTAGTGTAAACCTTGGATCATTCTCATGTAAAACACTTTGAATATCTGATGGAAACTTTTTTTTTCTAAATGACCCAAAAAATGGGGGTTATATTCAGAACTCTTCTTGGCACGTAACGCAAACATTTTTACGCGAAGAGTTCTGAATATGACCCCCATTTTATTTTTTCATTTAGAAAACATTATTGGATGGAAAATGGAAACAGAACCTTAGTCTGTTAATGACAACATTATCTTGACTGCCGATGATATGTGACCACTAGTCTTCTACTACCGTAATATAGGTTGACGGCGCCTCTCTTGTGAGATGACTAACCGCGTCTTCTCTGTTTTCTCCAGTATGATATACTCTTTAATGAGTTCCTAAAGGAGGAAGAGGCTGGGAGTTTGGAAAAATATTAAGAACTTGCCTGGTTTAGAGAAGATGTCCACCGACATTACCGTATGGGAATGGACTCTGGTGGACCAGTATGGTCGTCCTGGACATCTGAGAAGGGGGCGTCTATATGTTTGGCTACGCCAGTTACCAGGACGTTGAGGAATCGTCGATCCATTCCTAACATTGATCATGGAACTATAGACTTTTTGTTGCCAAGATCATGGACGACGGGAGAACAGGTCACCTCGGAGATGTGGTCTACAAAATGGCGGCTATCATGCAGTAACCTGACATCTTGAACTTGCTTCTTCTCTATTGCAATAATGTACTCCCCATTTTTTTATGCTGACGTCGCTGTCACATTGATTGGGGACTATGCTAATGGGTGAATTTGTTTACATCTTTATGCCGATCATCAGCCCCGCTTCGTATTCTAAGCTTCAGACGTCGCTACGCGGAGATTCCTAATGGACAGGTAATTTCTTCTGAGAAGCGCCGGCTCGGTCATACCTGCCACAAGTAATTACGGATTATTCTTTCCATTTTTTAAGCCTCGCATGTGTTCAGTTAAGTCATCTCGCGGCTTGAAGCAGAATTATCATTAACTATGTGCTGTGCACTCGGAATGCAAATTCGGCCACGTCGGGTTGGGAATTTGTATTTTGTATATCAATTAGTGTTGGTTTATACTGAGAGGTAACTGTTCTAATGCTGTCTGTAGGCGCACAGACAACTCGCCGAATTTACACTGTTTATCTTTGTTCAGGTAGTCGCATCCAACGTACATATTGGGGTCGGGAAGGAGTTTTTCCTCTGTCATGGGGCAATTGGCATCAGCCTCATGGGGTTTTTTTTTTGTTGCTTTCCTCTAAATCAACGCAGTAGGGTTCTAGGTTGAACTTGATATGGAAATCATCCATTTACGGGTCACCCATATGGGTCCAAATTAAAAGAGAACTGTAGTGCAATACAGTGGTCCCTCAACATACGATGGTAATCCGTTCCAAATGGACCATCGTTTGTTGAAACCATCGTATGTTGAGGGATCCGTGCAATGTAAAGTATAGGACAGTGGTCTACAACCAGTGAACCTCCAGATGTTGCAAAACTACAACTCCCAGCATGCCCGGACAGCCAACGGCTGTCCGGGCATGCTGGGAGTTGTAGTTTTGCAACATCTGGAGGTCCGCAGGTTGAAGCCAACTGGTATAGGGAGTTGTACTCACCTGTTCCCGCCGCTCCGGACCGTCACTTCTCGTCACCGCTGCCCTGGATGTCGCCTTCCATCGTTGTGACCGAGTCCCCGGGGTGTCCCCGACGCTTCGGCAAGGCCTCTGCTTCACCGGCATCCGCGCGCTCCGTCGCTGCCATCACGTCACTACGCACGCCGCTCCTATTGGATGACGGGACGGCGGGCGCAACGACGTGATGATGACGATGGCGAGCGCCGACGATGCAGGGGATCCCGAAGAGGACGCGCGGGAGCCCCGAGGACAGGTAAGTGATCGTCAGCGGACCACACGGGGCATCGTAAACGGCTATCCAGTGGCAGCTGCGCTGCCGGATAGCCTTTTATGCTATGGCCCCGACATACAAAAGCATCGGATGTTGATGCTGCCTCTGAGAGACCATCGTATGCTGAAATGATCGTATGTCGGGGCCATCGTAGGTCGGGGGGGGTCACTGTATTACTTATCCTCTTTCCGAAGGATAGGGGATAAGTGATAGATTTCGGGGTGTGTGACCACTGGGCCCCCCACAATCTCCTGTACAGCCATACAGAAGATCGGGGGGGGGGGGGGCGGCGGTCGGACCCCCACAGTCTATAACTTATTCCCTATCCTCTATCCTCTAATTTATCCCCTATCCTATATTGCACTACAGTTCTCCTTTAAGGTTTGAGGTGTGACTGACCAGTCATTAGCATTAGAGAATACACAGGAAAGCTGGGTAATCCAGAATGCTCTGAGCATAATGCTGTATATTAGGAGAAGTTATCCATCCTTTATACACCAGATATACGTCAAAGATTATATTGCTTCTTCATGCATAACACTTAAAGGGGTACTCCACTTGCCAGTGTTCCGAACGCTGTGCTCACACTGCGGGGGTCGGCCATGCTCCCCTTGTGATATCAGGCCATGCCCCCTCAATGCAAGTCTATGGGAGGGGGGTGCCACGCCCCCTCCCATAGACTTGCATTGAGGGGCGTGGCCTGACGTCATGAGGGGGCGTGACTGACCCCCGCAGTACGCGCTAAATGTTCAGATTGCAGCTGTGACACTGGCCATTGGAGTACCCCTTTAACTAGAAGACACCTGTTAATTTAGTCCTTTTCTCAGACTTTTATTAACACCAAGTAGAACCATCTCTTTTCTTTTTAAAGGGCAACTGCAGTGAAATAAACTTGTCTCCTATCCGCAGGATGGGGGATAAGTGTCTGATCGTGCCGGGGGGTCAGACTGTTGGGACCCCTACGATCGCCCGAACGGGACCCCGGCATTGCCGCGCTGTGCGCCGGCTTATGCGCGTATTGTCCAGCTCACTGAGCACACCGGACATGCCCCCCACAATACAGCTCTATGGGAGAAGCGGGGAGACATGAACGCTACATCCCCGCCTCTCCCATAGGATTACATGGAGGAGGTGAGTCGGCCGCGGCTTCATGGTTCTTCTTAATGAAGACTTTTTGCAATGCTGCCTCATTTTGTAGCTGCCCAGGTGGACACGGTCAACTTCATGTAAAAATCTGCAGAATTGATTGATTTTTTATTTTTTTTTTGCTCCGTCTGCCTACGGCCTCGTTCACACAGCAGAATTTCTGAGCAGAATCCTCTGGAAAAATTCTGCGGAATCCGCCGTAAAGGGATAGTCCTGGTGCCTGGCATCGGCTGTCTGCGGAAAAAATCTGCCGTGTGAACATAGCCAAACAGTCTGTATGTCCATGGCAGGTATATACTCCATGGCAGGCGTATAAAGGGCTGTAGCGGGACACGTACAGGGTGATGCGGCCCATCTCTATATAATTCTACTTGAAGAATCTCTGCCGTGTGCTCCGTCATTATATGCATGCAAGGATGTGGGTCTGGGGGGGGGGGGGTCCTGGGTCTGGAAGAGCATTTGTTTAAATAAAGTTTAAAAAAAAAATTTTTGTCTTTTTGCATTAAATGTCAATATGTTGGTAGTTATGATTGGTCTCCTTTGCTTCATTTGCTTTTCAGGAAATGTATCATTTAATCTTTATTTTAAATGAAAAAAATCTTTACTGATTTCTTTTTTAAACTGTTATTTTTAAGTTATATATACTTTTTTTTAAGCTCATGGGGGGAGGGGAACGGGGACGGTGCCATATTTGCGTAAGCTGATTCAGCAACAAAATCTGACAAAATGATATGCTTTACAGCAGGCAACAGGTCAATAAACCTGTCTATTGGTTTCCACAGGAGAACGTTATGGGCATGCTCTGTGACGTGTGTTGTGGGGGAGGAGGGAGATGTCTCCGTGACCTATTGTCAGTGTTGGGTCCTGTATTATCTGCACCTACTTTTGTAATAGAGTTACCTTTTATTGAAACTCTGTCCATTTATTATGGTGGGGTGACTGCTGACCCTGCCCCCATCTCTGCAATGCAGGAAATATTAGTGTAAGGCTACGAGGCACCGCTACGTGGAGAAACTGTAATGACATGCCGACGTATCCATGCTCAGACAGGCACGGGTCCTATTCATTTCAATGGTCCAAGCATAATCAGCTAGTAGCTACGTTTGGGTCAATTTCCCAACGTATTCGGGTTTTGTCTTGGACAGAAAATTGCTGCAAACCACATTTTTCAGTCTGAGTCAAAACGTGTATGCGCTCGGAAAATGACCTGAATGTAGACACTAGCTGACTATGCTGACTAGTTTCCCAACGTATCCATGTCTCGGAGGCACAAATCATATTGTCAACGAGGCCTAAGAGACTTACCTTTCTGTGCTCTAGTGATGGCCTTAGTCTCTCATCGCCAACAGTGTTGCTCTGGTTAGCCTTTTAGGCTGGACCTGTCTGATGGCACCAGATTTAAACATGTGGCTGCTGGCCACAGTTGCCTGTGGTTGGTTTTGCCGTCTGCTGGCCACAGTTGCCTGTGATTGGTTTTGCTATCTGATGGCCACAGTTGCCTGTGATTTGGTTTTGCCGTCTGCTGGCCACAGTTGCCTGTGATTGGTTTTACTGTCTGCTGGCCACAGTTGCCTGTGATTGGTTTTGCTATCTGATGGCCACAGTTGCCTGTGATTTGGTTTTGCCGTCTGCTGGCCACAGTTGCCTGTGATTGGTTTTACTGTCTGCTGGTCACAGTTGCCTGTGATTTGGTTTTGCCGTCTGATGGCCACAGTTGCCTGTGATTTGGTTTTGCCGTCTGATGGCCACAGTTGTCTGTGATTGGTTTTACCATCTGATGGCCACAGTTGCCTGTGATTGGTTTTACCATCTGATGGCCACAGTTGTCTGTGATTGGTTTTACCATCTGATGGCCACAGTTGCCTGTGATTGGTTTTGCCTTTTGGTGGCCACAGTTGCCTGTGATTGGTTTTGCCTTTTGGTGGCCACAGTTGCCTGTGATTGGTTTTGCTGCACCCCACACTTGTTCTTTATTCTCTGTGAATATTACTGTGATTCTGATCCCTTTTTTGAAATCCGTAGTACCCATTTTTACTAACATATTGCACTTCAACCGTTGGCCCTTCTTTAGACTTTCCCTAGGTTTGCTGAATTGGACTTCCTGATGACCCCCTTTTACTGACCCTGTTTTGTTGACAGAGTGTTTTCTGTCTTTTCTCATCCCTTTGCTTTGTAATTAGATAGGGAAGAACCATCACCCAGTTTGGGGCCACTATCTAGGGTGGTTAATCCAAAGAGGCAGTGATGAGGGTGCAGATGTAGAATACGTTGACACGTCCTTTCCCTTGTTATGACAGCTTATTGGGAGGGCCCGGTGTCTAGTGTGAAACTACAATATTTCAGGAATATTTTTTAGCCCTAGAGGATACTTCAGGAATAAATTTTTGTAAATTATATTTCCAGAAAGTATTTCTTAAAATGAGTGTTGCGAAAAGGAAGCATTATGTGGATGTGCTGTATTGAGGCATCTGGCACACAACAGTACCTTTTAATAAGCATACATATATAGATATATACCAGCAAATAGGCAGCAGCAACTCGATTAAAGTGTAGAAAGTGTTCTTTTATTCACACAATGTTGAGGGTTGAATGCTGAGGGTGGCACCCGTGCACTTTGTTTAAGGGATGTGCTGCTCTCCTTTTCGTTATATATATATATAAATATATATATATATATATATATATATATATATATATATATATATTTATATTGTTTGTAACCATAAGTAAGAGCTGGTAAAAGCTTGAAAAGCATAATTTTTCATTTTTGCTTGCGTCATGTGCTTGTCTGTTCCTGCTTGATGCATTTTAAGGAAGATTAATAAAGGAACAGTTTTTACTTCATTGAAGAGTTACAATCTCGTTTGGTACTCTTGGAGCACTATGGTTCACTCTGACGGTGCTGTGGCTAAGTTTTTAGGGTACCAGGATTGACCCTGAAGGGTGACTGGTCTATTGAGGGTACTGTGGCTGATCCTGGTGGTAGTATAGTAGAAAAGGAGTCCCAGCACTCACCAGTACTTCAAGCAAAGTGGTAGTTTATTGCATGTCCTTATAGAAACAGGACGCATTTCGGCCCCTAGCCTTCCTCTGCTGTCGAACTTGACCTCTCACAGGCGTCAGTTAAATGCATGAGGGGACGCCCAATAGTGACATCACGTTCCGGGCTGAACGTGACGAGCTAGTACTCATGGTTACAATATAAACAAGATAACAATCTGGGTGATAGATGTGATAGACACCTGTCCCGGCATTAAGTGATAGTATAAACAAACATAGTAAACTATGTTTATATTGTAACCATGACTACTTGCTCGTCACGTTTGGCGCACCAGCCACTACAGGCTGATCCAACTTTGATGTAATATGCTTAAAACCAGTCACAATGAGGCTCAGTAGTATGACCTCCCTACAACGCCTGGGCATGCTCCTGATGAGGTGGAGGATGGTCTCCTGAGGGATGTCCTCTCAGACCTGGACTAAAGCATCCGCCAACTCCTGGACAGTCTGTGGTGGATGGAGCGAGACGTCCCAGATGCTCAATCGGATTCAGGTCTGGGGAACGGGCGGCCAGTCCATAGCATCAATGCCTTCCTCTTACAGGAACTGCTGACACACTCCAGCCACATGAGGTCTGGCATTGTCTTGTACTAGGAGGAACCCAGGGCCAACCGCACCAGCATATGGTCTAACAAGGGGTCTGAGGATCTAATCTCGGTACCTAATGGCAGTCAGGCTACCTCTGGCAAGCACATGGAGGGCTGTGCGGCCCCCCAAAGAAATGTCACCCCACACCGTTACTGACCAAACTGGTCATGCTGGAGGATGTTGCAGGCAGCAGAACGTTCTCCACGGCGTCTCCAGACTCTGTCACATCTGTCACATGTGCTCAGTGTGAACCTGCTTTCATCTGTGAAGAGCACAGGGCGCCAGTGGAGAATTTGCCAATCTTGGTGTTCTCTGGCAAATGCCAAACGTCCTGCACGGTGTTGGGCTGTAAGCACAACCCCCACCTGTGGATGTCGGGCCCTCATACCACCCTGATGGAGTCTGTGTCTGACCATTTGGGTGGACACATGCACATTTGTGGCCTGCTGGAGGTCATTTTGCAGGGCTCTGGCAGTGCTTCTCCTGCTCCTTCTGCATAAAGGCGGAGGTAGCGGTCCTGCTGCTGGGTTGTTGCCCTCCTACGGCCTCCTCCACGTCTCCTGATGTACTGGCCTGTCTCCTGGTAGCGCCTCCATGCTCTGGACACTACGCTGACAGACACAGCAAACCTTCTTTCCACAGCTCGCATTGATGTGCCATTCTGGATGAGCTGCACTACCTGAGCCACTTGTGTGGGTCGTAGACTCCGTCTCATGCTACCACTAGGGTGAAAGCACCGCCAGCATTCAAAAGTGACCAAAACAAAACATCAGCCAGGAAGCATAGGAACTGAGATGTGGTCTGTGGTCACCACCTGCAGAACCACTCCTTTATTGAGGGTGTCTTGCTAATTGCCTATAATTTCCACCTGTTGTCTGTTCCATGTGAAATTGATTGTCAATCAGTGTTCTTCCTGAGTGGACAGTGGGATTTCACAGAAGTGTCATTGACTTGGAGTTACATGGTGTTCCCTTTATGTTTTTGAGCAGTGTACAATCCTATAACCCTGTATCCACAAGGCTGTAGACATGAGGAGGCAGTAAGCATCCTAAGGCACCAGATCCTGGTTGTGACTACTTCTTGGGAACCATTTTTATCTGTGACCCTGGTGGATAATAAATGGGGGCATTGAATATAATAAGGAACGTCAGTGGGAAAAAAAAAAGGCACAATTTTGTAGCCAGACTCATACGATCAGGCCCAGTTCTCATGGAAACATATATCAAAGGAGACATAATTCGCCTATGTATCCTATGTAGACGTAGATTGTGTATGTCAGAGGACACCAACAACCATGAGCACCATGCGGGAGCTCGGTGCGGTAACACAATACATTAATGTCATTGTGCTTCTCAGCTGTCATATCTCATCCTGTCAGGAAACCTTATGAAGTCCTGAGAGGATTGCAGCCACCTTGTCACATCCAATCACTCTTCAGTCTTACATCACTTCGCCTGCCACCATGGAGTCTTCCGCTGGCCGGAGTTCACAAGCCATGGATTTTAGTGGCCGTGATGTTAGAATTTACTCACTGCCCCCAGCCCCATTCAATGACCTATTTGTTCTTCATGGTATAAACTCCATTTCCAACATCATGTCCTGTTTCCTTTTTACATGTGACAGATCTATTTTTGCCGAGGACCTTAATGGGATGTGTTTTGTTTTGTTTTTAAAAAAGCCGAGAAACCTATGGATTCAAGATGTTCAGCCAAACTGAAGACTTAAAGGGGTATTCCGGGCAAAAAACATTTTATCCCCTATCCAAAGGAATCTCCAGTCTGGAGTGCTGAGTGGGGGGGTGTGCAGCCTTAGCCAATCATAGCTCAGCACACACTGAACTGCTCTCTGGGCTGTGTGTAGCAGAGTGAGGGAGGAAGTTCTCCCCTGTATCGCGGGGCTGCTGCTGATCCTAAACAGTCACGACCCCTCCCATAGACATGAATGGAGGGGGCGTGGCGTGACATCACGTCCCCAGTCCCGGAAACACAGAGGTTTCCGAAACTAGAGGCGCAGTCCCCGCATAGAACACGGGTGCTGCAGGGAGATCGCAGTGGGGTCCCAGCAGCAGGCCCCCCACGATCAGACATCTTATCCTCTATCCTTTGGATAGGGGATAAAATGTTTTTACTTGGAATACCCCTTTAAATGGGCACTCTCATTAAAACGAATCTTTGCTATTGCACTCCTTATGGTAAATTAAAGAATCTTTCTAATGTACTTTGTTTAAAAAAGAAATGAAATTTTCTATGTTTTATTTGTGTTTAAAAAAAGCTGCCACTAGGTGTCTCCCTACTTGTCCAGAGCAGATATCCCCCCCCCCCCCCCCCATCTCTTGCAGAGACTTTGGACTCCTGCTGGCCTAGCAGAAGTCCGAAATCAGGAAATGCAATCTGGAGTGCTGAGTGGGGGTGTGTGCAGCCTTAGCCAATCATAGCTCATCACACACTGAACTGCTCTGGGCTGTGTGTATGGAGTGAGGGAGGAAGTTCTCCCCTGTATGGCTTCAGATGATGTCACGCCTGCTGGGGAACGCCCCTTCCCAGTCTGTGAATCTGACTGAGACTGAGCAGAAAATATAGAGCGATATCAAGGTAGAAAACTAAAAAATAATAAAAAAAAAAATAAAGGCCGGGGGTGGTTTATCATGATGGGGGAAGTGATCTGGGAGAATTATAACATTTAACAAGATCTTGAGAGTTACTCTTTAAAGGGGTACTCCGGCGCTTAGACATCTTATCACCTATCCATAGGGGCGGGACCCCCGGGATCTCGGCTGCAGATCCCACCTCAACGGCTTCCGGCAACGTTGGAGGCTTCGGATCCCGACCACGCGAGCGAAAGAGCGTGACGTCACGACTCCGCCCCTGTGGGACGTCACGCCCCGCCCCTCAATGAAAGTCTATGGGAGACGCCGTGACTTCCCACGGGGGGGGGGGGGGGGGGCAGAGCCGTGACGTCACAGCACTCCGGCCCCGTGATCGACATTAATCAGACCCGCTCCGGGGACTGATTTTAACGGGGGTGCGGCATGCAAGACCATGGGGGTCCCCAGCAGCAGGACCCCTGCGATCAGGGATCTTATCCCCTATCCTTTGGATAAGGGCACAAGATGTCTAAGTGCCGGAGTACCCCTTTAAGCATTTATACAACTCCAATATAGACTTATCTGTTTCCATGGCGACAGACTACAAACTCTTAGTGTAGTCTGATCCTACAGACATGTGCTACTTTTCTTACTAACCTACACACAGTAGAAGCCAAGGAACCACATGATGTAGAGAGTCACGAGTTACGAGGCTATAAGGGGCACCTAGGTTTACATAGGAGATAATGCAAAACAACAGGGAATTTTTAAGCAAGACTATTTGCAAAATTGCTTAATTTTTTATTTTATTTTAGATACATTTTCACACATATGGCAGCTAAAGTCTACATGCCTGCGATTCATTTTTCCTGACTTAGTTACTGTTGCGTTTCCTTTGTTTCCTATTCCGTTTCAATAAACCTTTCAGTCCAGGGATTTATTTTGCAGAAAACTAGAATGATATGTCCGCAGACTGGCAAAGATGGAAGAACTTGGCACGTCTGCGCAATTTATGCTTCCACTCAGAAATGTAATGGGCAACATCTGCTCTGTACTTTGGCGGGAGCCATCCCGAGACCACATGCCATTAGGATAACAGCGTTCTCTGAAGTTCCCCTCTTAATCTCACACTGCGAACAGCCCAAGAGTATGGGTAATTAGCGGCACCATAATGAATATCCCTCCGCTCAACCGCGAGCACTACTTGGCAAAGAGCGGTACAGACTGCAGCAGAGTAATCACCATCCCCGGGCCCAGCTACTGGTTATTATAGGCAATAGAACAACGGGGCATACGTATTAAAGAGATACTCCACTTTTTTGAGTGCATTTAGAGACACCTTAAAGGGGTTATCCAGGAAAATACTTTATATATCAACTGGCTTTAGAAAGTTAAACAGATTTGTAAATTACTTCTATTAAAAAATCTTAATCCTTTCAGTACTTATGAGCATCTGAAGTTGAGTTGTTCTTTTCTGTCTAAGTCCTCTCTGGTGACACGTGTCTCGGGAAACGCCCAGTTTAGAAGAGGTTTGCTATGGGGATTTGCTTCTAAACTGGGCGTTTCCCGAGATACTTGTCATCAGAGAGCACTTAGACAGAAAAGAACAACCTTAACTTCAGAAGCTCATAAGTACTGAAAGGATTAAGATTTTTTAATAGAAGTCATTTACAAATCTGTTTGACTTTCTGGAGCCAGTTGATATATATATATATATATATATATATATATATATATAAAAGTTTGTTCCTAGATAACATCTTTAACCCCAGGTTTTTTTCATTTTTCCTTCCCACCTTTTAAAAATCAGAACGCTTTAAATTTTGCACCTACAGACACATATAAGGGCTTATTTGTTGAGCCGCCAATTGTACTTGGTAATGAAATCAATCATTTCATCCCAAAATTTATGGTGAAACCAGAGAAAAAAAATTGTGGGTCAAAATTGGAAAAAAACGCTATTTTGTAACTTTTGGGGGCTTCCGATTTTACGCACTGCACTTTACGGTAAAAACATACCATACCATGACACCATATCTTTATTCTGTAGGTCCATACGGTTACAAGGATACCCAATTTATAAAGGTATTTTACTACAGTGATCCTGCAACTTACAATGGCCTCAACATACAATAGTTTCAACATACATCGGTCTTTTCTGGACCATTGTAACTTGAAACCAGACTCAACATACAATGTACAGAGAGTCCAGATGTGCAAAACGTGTCAATGACTGAAATATCTGACCAATCAGAATGGACATTTCACTGGTAAAACCCCTGTATTACTGAAGTGTATGCACTGACTGGTGTCTGGTAGCGCCCCCTACAGTACAGGGAGGTATTACACGTTCTGTACTCTTTACCTGTATTACTGAAGTGTATGCACTGACTGGTGTCTGGTAGCGCCCCCTACAGTACAGGGAGGTATTACACGTTCTGTACTCTTTACCTGTATTACTGAAGTGTATGCACTGACTGGTGTCTGGTAGCGCCCCCTACAGTACAGGGAGGTATTACACGTTCTGTACTCTTTACCTGTATTACTGAAGTGTATGCACTGACTGGTGTCTGGTAGCGCCCCATACAGTACAGGGAGGTATTACATGTTCTGTACTCTTTCCTTGTACCAGGGTTAGCTGCTCCTTTGGACACCAGGTGAGGACGGCTCCATATTACTTTTTTTAGGACACTGTGTACTGTACAGGACCCTGAAGAAGCTCCTGTCCTCTACATAGACAGTGATTACAGCTCCAGCAGATCTTTATTACTTTTATATGTAAGGATTTGCTTTATTTATATTAGTTATCTGCTTATTTTTCTTTAATCCTCACTTTTTCCTATTTTTGGATGACATTTTGGTGGCTTCAGAACTAATTACCAGGTTTCCATAGAGTTCTGGTCTCAACATACAATGGTTTCAACATACAATGGTCGTCCCAGAACCAATTAATATTGCAACTTGAGGGATCACTGTACTTAAAAAAAAAATTATAACTACATGCACCAAAATTAGTATGTTTAGTATATCATCTTCTGACCCTCTATAACTTATTTATTTTTACGTATACGGTGGGCGGTACGATGGTTCATTTTTTGCGCCGTGATGTGAAGTTTTTATCAGTACCATAAGGCTAGGTTCAGACTACGGAATCTCCGGGTGCGGCCAGTGCCGGCTGAATCAGTTGGCGCTAGGACCGCACGGACTCTGCAGTCTCCAATAGACTGCAATGTGTTCCGCGAGTATTTCCACCTGAAGAAAGAGCAACCCCTTTCTTCAGGCGGAAATTTCCAAGCGGATTTTCCGTTCACAAATTCCGCTTCACAAATTTCGAAGTGTGAATTTGTGAACGGAAACCCATTCACTAGCATATACATTTTAGCAAGCGGAATTTCCGCCTGCAATTTCAAAGCGAAATTGCAGGTGGAAATTCCGTAGTCTGAACCGAGCCTAATTGTTTTGATGGGACTTTTTGATTGCTTTTTAAAGTGACCAAAAATATGAAATTTTGGAATTTGGAATCAGACATCTTTGGATAGGGGATAAGATGCCTAGGGGCGGAGTACCCCTTTTAGTGTCAATAAAAACACAAAAATATTAAACAGGACAGAGAAATTACCAGTCGGAAGTATATGGATAGGAAATCACTCTGTGACACTTTCTTCTCGCTTATATGCTGGTGATATAGAAATATACTCTCAATAAAATAGACTAACCAGGACAATGCCAAGACCATGTGATCGAAAAGAAGAGAAACAACAGCAGGATTACAGCAAGGAAGGGGTTACACCTAGCACTGACCCTCTGCTACTGTTGCTGCTGAGAAGCTAAAGGGAGATCACACTGCAGCACTGTAAACATACAGAGGTAGGTACACTGGTATTGTAACAAGAAACGGGTGTGCATCCACTGTGCTACCAACCGGTTTGCCTTTGGGCCACGCCCTGGAGCGGGTCTAAGTACTGTATTTTTCGCCGTATAAGACTCACTTTTTCTTCCCCCAAACTGGCGGGGGGGGGAAAGTTGGTGCGTCTTATATGGCGAATACACACCTATTGCGGCGGTCCCTGCGGCCATCAACGGCCGGGACCCGCGGCTAATACAGGACATCACCGATCGCGGTGATGCCCTGTATTAACCCTTCAGATGCGCCGATCAAAGCTGACCGCCACGTCTGAAGGGAAAGTGACACTAACCCGGCTGTTCAGTCTGGCTGTTCGGGACCGCCGCGGTGAAATCGCGGCGTCCCGAACAGCTAACAGGACACCGGGAGGGACCTTACCTGCCTCCTCGGTGTCTGCTCCGTGCCGGGATCCCCTGCATGGCCGCGCACTCCTTCATCGTCATCACGTCGTTGCGCATGCCGGCCCGTCATCCAAAAGGAGCGGCGTGCGTAGCGACGTCATGGCGGTGACGGAGAGCGAGGATACCGGCAGCAGAGACGTTCCGGAGCGACGGGGACACCCCGGGCACAGCGATGGAGGGCGACATCTAGGGCAGCAGTGACGGGTCCAGAGCTGCGGGGACACGTGAGTATTACCTCCTATACCAGTGGTCTTCAACCTGCGGGCCTCCAGATGTTGCAAAACTACAACACCCAGCATGTTGAAGATCACTGTCCTATACTTTACATTGTATTTGGTTCAGAATCTTTATTTTCTAGATTTTTATCCTATAAAATTAGGTGCGTCTTATATGCCGGAGCTGGGTTTTTACCTGTTATCCTGCTCCTGGATGCGGAAGCTGATCTTAGCTGCGGGGATGCTTCCAAATAATGGTCCTAGCTAGAGATGAGCGAACTTACAGTAAATTCGATTCGTCACGAACTTCTCGGCTCGGCAGTTGATGACTTTTCCTGCATAAATTAGTTCAGCTTTCAGGTGCTCCGGTGGGCTGGAAAAGGTGGATACAGTCCTAGGAGACTCTTTCCTAGGAATGTATCCACCTTTTCCAGCCCACTGGAGCATCGGAAAGCTGAACTAATTTATGCAGGATAAGTCATCAACTGCCGAGCCGAGAAGTTCGTGACGAATCGAATTTACTGTAAGTTTGCTCATCTCTAGTCCTAGCAGTGGTCTAAATGTGTTCCGAATGCATATACTAATACACACAGATATGAGAAAAAAAACACAGAAACTCAATCATAGAGGAGAAAAAAATATATTGTCGCACTATTTGTGGCTTTTTGTTTTTTTAAGGCAAAAACATTTCTCTACAAAAAATATTTCTAAAGGAAGCCCAATGTGTTCTTCTAGATTTCTTGTGGTGAAATTTCATCCCCCAGAATTCATTCATATCTGGCCTAATGTTACACCATAGACAAATGGGAATTGGCTGATGGATATTGATACAGGTTTGGATGTGGATTTGCTGCAGAATTGCTGAAGATGTCACCTGTCTCATTGTGAAGGGTGAAATCCACAGAAAATCTTTTAGATATATATAAGTTATACTGCTGCTGCTATTTCTATGGGATCAGCATATAGTAATTATGCACCTCACCTCCAGCTCTATCTGTATACTGCTGCTGCTATTTCTATGGGATCAGCATATAGTAATTATGCACCTCCCCTCCAGCTCTATCTGTATACTGCTGCTGCTATTTCTATGGGATCAGCATATAGTAATTATGCACCTCCCCTCCAGCTCTATCTGTATACTGCTGCTGCTATTTCTATGGGATCAGCATATAGTAATTATGCACCTCACCTCCAGCTCTATCTGTATACTGCTGCTGCTATCTCTATGGGATCAGCATATAGTAATTATGCACCTCCCCTCCAGCTCTATCTGTATACTGCTGCTGCTATTTCTATGGGATCAGCATATAGTAATTATGCACCTCACCTCCAGCTCTATCTGTATACTGCTGCTGCTATCTCTATGGGATCAGCATATAGTAATTATGCACCTCACCTCCAGCTCTATCTGTATACTGCTGCTGCTATTTCTATGGGATCAGCATATAGTAATTATGCACCTCCCCTCCAGCTCTATCTGTATACTGCTGCTGCTATCTCTATGGGATCAGCATATAGTAATTATGCACCTCCCCTCCAGCTCTATCTGTATACTGCTGCTGCTATTTCTATGGGATCAGCATATAGTAATTATGCACCTCCCCTCCAGCTCTATCTGTATACTGCTGCTGCTATTTCTATGGGATCAGCATATAGTAATTATGCACCTCACCTCCAGCTCTATCTGTATACTGCTGCTGCTATCTCTATGGGATCAGCATATAGTAATTATGCACCTCACCTCCAGCTCTATCTGTATACTGCTGCTGCTATCTATATGGGATCAGCATATAGTAATTATGCACCTCCCCTCCAGCTCTATCTGTATACTGCTGCTGCTATCTCTATGGGATCAGCATATAGTAATTATGCACCTCCCCTCCAGCTCTATCTGTATACTGCTGCTGCTATTTCTATGGGATCAGCATATAGTAATTATGCACCTCCCCTCCAGCTCTATCTGTATACTGCTGCTGCTATTTCTATGGGATCAGCATATAGTAATTATACACCTCACCTCCAGCTCTATCTGTATACTGCTGCTGCTATCTATATGGGATCAGCATATAGTAATTATGCACCTCACCTCCAGCTCTATCTGTATACTGCTGCTGCTATTTCTATGGGATCAGCATATAGTAATTATGCACCTCCCCTCCAGCTCTATCTGTATACTGCTGCTGCTATCTCTATGGGATCAGCATATAGTAATTATGCACCTCCCCTCCAGCTCTATCTGTATACTGCTGCTGCTATTTCTATGGGATCAGCATATAGTAATTATGCACCTCCCCTCCAGCTCTATCTGTATACTGCTGCTGCTATCTCTATGGGATCAGCATATAGTAATTATGCACCTCCCCTCCAGCTCTATCTGTATACTGCTGCTGCTATCTCTATGGGATCAACATATAGTAATTATGCACCTCACCTCCAGCTCTATCTGTATACTGCTGCTGCTATCTCTATGGGATCAGCATATAGTAATTATGCACCTCACCTCCAGCTCTATCTGTATACTGCTGCTGCTATCTCTATGGGATCAGCATATAGTAATTATGCACCTCCCCTCCAGCTCTATCTGTATACTGCTGCTGCTATCTCTATGGGATCAGCATATAGTAATTATGCACCTCCCCTCCAGCTCTATCTGTATACTGCTGCTGCTATCTCTATGGGATCAGCATATAGTAATTATGCACCTCACCTCCAGCTCTATCTGTATACTGCTGCTGCTATCTCTATGGGATCAGCATATAGTAATTATGCACCTCACCTCCAGCTCTATCTGTATACTGCTGCTGCTATCTCTATGGGATCAGCATATAGTAATTATGCACCTCACCTCCAGCTCTATCTGTATACTGCTGCTGCTATCTCTATGGGATCAGCATATAGTAATTATGCACCTCCCCTCCAGCTCTATCTGTATACTGCTGACGTTATCTCTATGGGATCAGCATATAGTAATTATGCACCTCACCTCCAGCTCTATCTGTATACTGCTGCTGCTATCTCTATGGGATCAGCATATAGTAATTATGCACCTCACCTCCAGCTCTATCTGTATACTGCTGCTGCTATCTCTATGGGATCAGCATATAGTAATTATGCACCTCCCCTCCAGCTCTATCTGTATACTGCTGCTGCTATCTCTATGGGATCAGCATATAGTAATTATGCACCTCCCCTCCAGCTCTATCTGTATACTGCTGCTGCTATCTACATGGGATCAGCATATAGTAATTATGCACCTCCCCTCCAGCTCTGTCTGTATACTGCTGCTGCTATCTCTATGGGATCGGAATAGATAGTAGTTATACACCTCCCCTCCAGCTCTGTCTGTATACTGCTGCTATATCTATGGCATCAGGATATAAAGTAGTTATACACCTCTCCTCCAGCTCTATCTGTATACTGCTGCTAGCTCTATGGAATCAGGATATAAAGTAGTTATACACCTCCCCCCCAGCTCTATCTGTATACTACTGCTGCTATATCTATGAGATCAGGATATAAAGTAGTCATACACCTCCCCTCCAGCTCTATCTGTATACCGCTGCTGCTAGCTCTATGGAATCAGGATATAAAGTAGTTATACTCCTTCCCTCCAGCTCTATCTGTATACTTCTGCTATATCTATGAGATCAGGATATAAAGTAGTTATACACCTCCCCTCCAGCTCTATCTGTATACCGCTGCTGGTAGCTCTATGGGATCAGAATAGATAGTAGTTATACACCTCCCCTCCAGCTCTATCTGTATACTGCTGCTAGCTCTATTGGATCAGGATATCTAGTAGCTATACACCTCCCCTCTAGCTCTATCTGTATACTGCTGCTATCTCTATGGGATCAGGATATAAAGTAGTAATACACCTCCCCTCCAGCTCTATCTGTATACTGCTGCTGCTATCTCTATGGGATCAGGATATAAAGTAGTAATACACCTCCCCTCCAGCTCTATCTGTATACTGCTGATGCTATCTCTATGGGATCAGGATATAAAGTAGTTATACTCCTTCCCTCCAGCTCTATCTGTATACTGCTGCTATCTCTGTGGGATCAGAATATAAAGTAGTTATACACCTCCCCTCCAGCTCTATCTGTATACTGCTGCTATCTCTATGGGATCAGGATATCTAGTAGGTATACACCTCCCCTCCAGCTCTATCTGTATACTGCTGCTGCTAACTCTATGGCATTGGAATAGATAGTAGCTATACACCTCCCCTCCAGCTCTATCTGTATACTGCTGCTGCTAACTCTATGGCATTGGAATAGATAGCAGCTATACACCTCAATTGCAATAATAGGTCAAATCAATATCTCCTCATTCAATATTCCAAAATGCACTTCAACTTACAAAATGCATCAAAACTGCAAATCCTATAACCTCAACCCACTTATGAGTCTCAGCAGTTCAGGCGATTAGGTCGGTCTCATTAGATGAACTGCAGTCATTACACTCCACCCCGTCTGTCTGCAAACCTAGAAGATTCATGGGAAATGTAGGCAACGTGAGAAAATAATTTTTGCCCTGTACCAGAAACAAACATGTCTGAAAACCCCATGCCTGCCACATCAGCTTAAACAGGTAAGCACAAGGTATCCACGAGAACCTCTGCATTATTCTCTAACATTAGCCTCTGCTGCACTGTATAAGAAGAAAAGACTCTAGAGTGCCTCTTTAATCCAGCAGGGGAAGCAGAGTGACGTGAAGTCGGGGGTCCTCACAGCCAGGCCTTGTACACACTGTAACAAACCTCCTCCTCATGTAATCACCTTACTACTGGGGTGACACACTGTAACAAACCTCCTTCTCATGTAATCACCTTAATACTGGGGTGACACACTGTAACAAACCTCCTCCTCATGTGATCACCTTACTACTGGGGTGACACACTGTAACAAACCTCCACCTCATGTAATCTCCTTACTACTGGGGTGACACACTGTAACAAACCCCCATCCTCGTGTAATCTCATTACTACTGGGGTGACACACTGTAACAAACCTCCTCCTCATGTAATCTCATTACTACTGGGGTGACACACTGTAACAAACCTCCTCCTCATGTAATCACCTTACTACTGGGGTGACACACTGTAACAAACCGCCTCCTCATGTAATCTCCTTACTACTGGGGTGACACACTGTAACAAACCTCCTCCTCATGTAATCACCTTACTACTAGGGTGACACACTGTAACAAACCGCCTCCACATGTAATCTCCTTACTACTGGGGTGATACACTGTAACAAACCTCTTCCTCATGTAATCTCCTTACTACTGGGGTGATACACTGTAACAAACCTCCTCCTCATGTAATCTCCTTACTACTGGGGTGACACACTGTAACAAACCTCCTCCCCCTCATGTAATCTCCTTACTATTGGGGTGACACACTATAACAAACCTCCTCCTCATGTAATCACCTTACTACTAGGGTGACACACTGTAACAAACCGCCTCCACATGTAATCTCCTTACTACTGGGGTGATACACTGTAACAAACCTCCTCCTCATGTAATCTCCTTACTACTGGGGTGATACACTGTAACAAACCTCCTCCTCATGTAATCTCATTACTACTGGGGTGACACACTGTAACAAAGCCCCTCCTCATGTAATCTCATTACTACTGGGGTGACACACTGTAACAAACCTCCTCCTACTACTCGGGTGACACACTGTAACAAACCTCCTCCTCATGTAATCTCATTACTACTGGGGTGACACACTGTAACAAACCTCCTCCTCATGTAATCACCTTACTACTGGGGTGACACACTGTAACAAACCGCCTCCTCATATAATCTCCTTACTACTGGGGTGACACACTGTAACAAACCTCCTCTTCATGTAATCACCTTACTACTAGGGTGACACACTGTAACAAACCGCCTCCACATGTAATCTCCTTACTACTGGGGTGATACACTGTAACAAACCTCCTCCTCATGTAATCTCCTTACTACTGGGGTGACACACTGTAACAAACCGCCTCCTCATGTAATCTCCTTACTACTGGGGTGACACACTGTAACAAACCTCCTCCTCATGTAATCACCTTACTACTAGGGTGACACACTGTAACAAACCGCCTCCACATGTAATCTCCTTACTACTGGGGTGATACACTGTAACAAACCTCCTCCTCATGTAATCTCCTTACTACTGGGGTGATACACTGTAACAAACCTCCTCCTCATGTAATCTCCTTACTACTGGGGTGACACACTGTAACAAACCTCCTCCCCCTCATGTAATCTCCTTACTATTGGGGTGACACACTGTAACAAACCCCCTCCTCATGTAATCTCCTTACTACTGGGGTGACACACTGTAACAAACCTCCTCCTCATGTAATCACCTTACTACTGGGGTGATACACTGTAACAAACCTCCTCCTACTACTCGGGTGACACACTGTAACAAACCTCCTCCTCATGTAATCTCATTACTACTGGGGTGACACACTGTAACAAACCCCCTCCTCATGTAATCTCATTACTATTGGGGTGACACACTGTAAAAAAACCTCCTCCTCATGTAATCTCATTACTACTGGGTGACACACTGTAACAAACCTCCTCCTCATGTAATCACCTTACTACTGGGGTGACACACTGTAACAAACCGCCTCCTCATGTAATCTCCTTACTACTGGGGTGACACACTGTAACAAACCTCCTCCTCATGTAATCACCTTACTACTGGGGTGACACACTGTAACAAACCGCCTCCACATGTAATCTCCTTACTACTGGGGTGATACACTGTAACAAACCTCCTCCCCATGTAATCTCCTTACTACTGGGGTGATACACTGTAACAAACCTCCTCCTCATGTAATCTCCTTACTACTGGGGTGACACACTGTAACAAACCTCCTCCCCCTCATGTAATATCCTTACTATTGGGGTGACACACTGAAACAAACCTCCTCCTCATGTAATCTCCTTACTACTGGGGTGACACACTGTAACAAACCTCCTTCTCATGTAATCTCCTTACTACTGGGGTGACACACTGTAACAAACCCCCTCCTCATGTAATCTCCTTACTACTGGGGTGACACACTGTAACAAACCTCCTTCTCATGTAATCTCCTTACTACTGGGGTGACACACTGTAACAAACCTCCTCCTCATGTAATCTCCTTACTGCTGGGGTGACACAGTGGTGCTGGCTGGGCAGGTGCTTCGGATGCTGGCTGGCTACTAACTTTCTTACAGCGTACAGAACGGCGCCCCAATCAATGGGGCGCTGTAGGCAGCTGCCTATTTTGCCTATAGGCAGAACTGGCTCTGTTCACAGCCATAAGAAAACCAGCAGAATCCTGTATTTTCTGATTTTATGAACATACGGTAACAATTCTTTGGGAAATCACACATTTTCCTCTCTGTTAGCGGGCGGCCAGATCCGCCGTACTGTGATGCACATTGCACGTTCTGCCCCCTATTACCACTGTCAGTCCTACAAACATAATAAATGGTCGGAAAAAAGCAAAGAGCTCAGATAAATGGAGTGTGTGAGACAGACAAATGGCCGCCTGGAAGAACATTCTCCGCGCTCCATCATCTCGCTGGTTTTCCCATTATTAGTAACTGCTTGTGCGGTAATTAGCTAATTGGGGCCGGGAGGGCGGGGTCGGGTGGGCCTGCGGAGTGATGGATTGCT
Organism: Hyla sarda; assembly: GCF_029499605.1. NCBI lineage: Eukaryota > Metazoa > Chordata > Amphibia > Anura > Hylidae > Hyla > Hyla sarda. Next base: position 429,309,564 of record NC_079191.1, on the reverse strand, counting down.
TCCCCGCCGCTTCCCTTGCGTTGATCAGACGCCCCGTGGATTGTCGCACACAGAGCAACCTCAAACGAAGTTACGAAATCCAACGCGGCTAATGTGCTGGAGACCGGGAACCTGCGCTCTCCCACCGCTCCGAACAAAACTGACGAGAAAGGGGCCATTAAAATGACATTAAAAGCAGCTTGGAGGCCCCGGCCGAGGCTTTCCAGGGGTTGGCTTGTGTTATTAGCACAATATGATGCATCGCGCGGACAGCGCAGCCATTCCCGGAGGACGCAGATTTCCGAAGAGTTGGCGAAAGTTTTTACACCTTTTTCTCATAACTCATCCGGCTCCATATGGACCCGGTCTGACTGTGTGATGCGTCTGAATCATGATCCAAAGTGAACGCTATGCCAGAATATTACCGCGCAACTCCACCGCCCAACAAAACAACGGAAAAAACGATATTCTCTGCTGTAGATTAAAGGGAATCAGTCACTGGCCTACTATGTATATCAGTGTTTCCCAACCAGGGTGCCTCCAGCTGTTGCAAAACTACAACCCCCAGCCTTCGGCTGTCCGGGCATGCTGGGAGTTGTAGTTTTGCAACAGCTGGAGGCACCCTGGTTGGGTAACACTGATGTATATATACACACACTCACTGGCCAGTTTATTAGGTACACCTCTATAGGCCCGGATTGGTCCCCTTTATACTTTCTACAATGTTCTATAAACATTTCTCAGAGATTTCACTCCATATGGACATGATGACATCACACAGTTCCTCCATATAGACATGATGACATCACACAGTTCCCCCATATGAACATGATGACATCACACAGTTCCTCTATATGGACATGATGACATCACACAGTTCCTCTATATGGACATGATGACATCACACAGTTCCTCCATATGGACATGATGACATCACACAGTTCCTCCATATAGACATGATGACATCACACAGTTCCCCCATATGAACATGATGACATCACACAGTTCCCCCATATGGACATGATGACATCACAAAGTTCCTCTATATGGACATGATGACATCACACAGTTCCTCCATATAGACATGATGACATCACACAGTTCCCCCATATGGACATGATGACATCACACAGTTCCTCCATATGGACATGATGACATCACACAGTTCCTCCATATGGACATGATGACATCACACAGTTCCTCCATATGGACATGATGACATCACACAGTTCCTGCATATGGACATGATGACATCACACAGTTCCTCCATATGGACATGATGACATCGCACAGTTCTCCATATGGACATGATGACATCGCACAGTTCCTCCATATGGACATGATGACATCACAAAGTTCCTCCATACGGAGATGATGACATCACACAGTTCTCCATATGGACATGATGACATCACACAGTTCCTCCATATAGACATGATGACATCACACAGTTCCTCCATATGGACATGATGACATCACACAGTTCCTCCATATGGACATGATGACATCACACAGTTCCTCCATATGGACATGATGACATCACACAGTTCCTCCATATGGACATGATGACATCACACAGTTCCTCCATATGGACATGATGACATCGCACAGTTCTCCATATGGACATGATGACATCGCACAGTTCCTCCATATGGACATGATGACATCACAAAGTTCCTCCATACGGAGATGATGACATCACACAGTTCTCCATATGGACATGATGACATCACACAGTTCCTCCATATAGACATGATGACATCACACAGTTCCTCCATATGGACATGATGACATCACACAGTTCCTCCATATGGACATGATGACATCACACAGTTCCTCCATATGGACATGATGACATCACACAGTTCCTCCATATGGACATGATGACATCACACAGTTCCTCCATACGGACATGATGACATCACACAGTTCCTCCATATGGACATGATGACATCACACAGTTCCTCCATACGGGCATGATGACATCACACAGTTCCTCCATATGGACATGATGACATCACACAGTTCCTCCATATGGACATGATGACATCACACAGTTCTCCATATGGACATGATGACATCACACATTTTCTCCATATGGACATGATGACATCGCACATTTCCTCCATAAGGACCTGATGACATCACACAGTTCCTCCATATGGACATGATGATATTACACATTTCCTCCATATGGACATGATGACATCACACAGTTCCTCCATATGGACATGATGACATCACACAGTTCCTCCAGATGGACATGATGACATCACACAGTTCCTCCATATGAACATGATGACATCACACAGTTCCTCCATATGAACATGATGACATCACACAGTTCCTCCATATGAACATGATGACATCACACAGTTCCTCCATATAGACATGATGACATCACACAGTTCCTCCATATGGACATGATGACATCACACATTTCCTCCATATGGACATGATGACATCACACAGTTCCTCTATATGGACATGACGACATCACACAGTTCCTCCATATGGACATGATGACATCACACAGTTCCTCCATATGGACATGATGACATCACACAGTTCCTCCATATGGACATGATGACATCATACAGTTCCTCCATATGGACATGATGACATCACACATTTCCCCCATATGGACATGATGACATCACACAGTTCCTCTATATGGACATGATGACATCACACAGTTCCCCCATATGGATATGATGACATCACACAGTTCCCCCATATGAACATGATGACATCACACAGTTTCCCCATATGGACATGATGACATCACACAGTTCCTCTATATGGACATGATGACATCACACAGTTCCTCCATATGGACATGATGACATCACACAGTTCCTCCATATGGACATGATGACATCACACAGTTCCCCCATATGGACATGATGACATCGCACAGTTCTCCATATGGACATGATGACATCACACAGTTCCTCCATATGGACATGATGACATCACACAGTTCCTCCATACAAAGATGATGACATCACACAGTTCTCCATATAGACATGATGACATCACACAGTTCCTCCATATAGACATGATGACATCACACAGTTCCTCCATATAGACATGATGACATCACACAGTTCCTCCATATGGACATGATGACATCACACAGTTCCTCCATACGGACATGATGACATCACACAGTTCCTCCATATGGACATGATGACATCACACAGTTCCTCCATACGGACATGATGACATCACACAGTTCCTCCATATGGACATGATGACATCACAGAGTTCCCCCATATGGACATGATGACATCACACAGTTCTCCATATGGACATGATGACATCACACATTTCCTCCATATGGACATGATGACATCACACATTTCCTCCATAAGGACCTGATGACATCACACAGTTCCTCCATATGGACATGATGACATTACACATTTCCTCCATATGGACATGATGACATCACACAGTTCCTCCATATGAACATGATGACATCACACAGTTCCTCCATATGGACATGATGACATCACACAGTTCCTCCAGATGGACATGATGACATCACACAGTTCCCCCATATGAACATGATGACATCACACAGTTTCCCCATATGGACATGATGACATCACACAGTTCCTCTATATGGACATGATGACATCACACAGTTCCTCCATATGGACATGATGACATCACACAGTTCCTCCATATGGACATGATGACATCACACAGTTCCCCCATATGGACATGATGACATCGCACAGTTCTCCATATGGACATGATGACATCACACAGTTCCTCCATATGGACATGATGACATCACACAGTTCCTCCATACGGAGATGATGACATCACACAGTTCTCCATATAGACATGATGACATCACACAGTTCCTCCATATAGACATGATGACATCACACAGTTCCTCCATATAGACATGATGACATCACACAGTTCCTCCATATGGACATGATGACATCACACAGTTCCTCCATACGGACCTGATGACATCACACAGTTCCTCCATATGGACATGATGACATTACACATTTCCTCCATATGGACATGATGACATCACACAGTTCCTCCATATGAACATGATGACATCACACAGTTCCTCCATATGGACATGATGACATCACACAGTTCCTCCAGATGGACATGATGACATCACACAGTTCCTCCATATGAACATGATGACATCACACAGTTCCTCCATATGAACATGATGACATCACACAGTTCCTCCATATGAACATGATGACATCACACAGTTCCTCTATATGTACATGATGACATCACACAGTTCCTCCATATAGACATGATGACATCATACAGTTCCTCCATATGGACATGATGACATCACACATTTCCTCCATATGGACATGATGACATCACACAGTTCCTCTATATGGACATGACGACATCACACAGTTCCTCCATATGGACATGATGACATCACACAGTTCCTCCATATGGACATGATGACATCACACAGTTCCTCCATATGGACATGATGACATCACACAGTTCCTCCATAAGGACATGATGACATCACACAGTTCCTCCATATGGACATGACGACATCACACAGTTCCTCCATATGGACATAATGACATCACACAGTTCCTCCATATGGACATGATGACATCACACAGTTCCCCCATAAGGACATGATGACATCACACAGTTCCTCCATATGGACATGATGACATCACACAGTTCCTCCATATGGACATGATGACATCACACAGTTCCTCCATATGGACATGATGACATCGCACAGTTCCTCCATATGGACATGATGACATCACACAGTTCCTCCATATGGGCATGATGACATCACACAGTTCCTCCATACGGACATGATGACATCACACTGTTCTTCCATACAGACATGATGACATCACACAGTTCCTCCATATGGACCTGATGACATCACACAGTTCCTCCATATGGACATGATGACATCACACAGTTCCTCCATATGGACATGATGACATCACACAGTTCTTCCATACGGACATGATGACATCACACAGATCCTCCATATAGACATGATAACATCACACAGTTCTCCATATGGACATGATGATATCACACAGTTCCTCCATATGGACCTGATGACATCACACAGTTCTCCATATGGACATGATGATATCACACAGTTCCTCCATATGGACATGATGACATCACACAGTTCCTCCATATGAACATGATGACATCACACAGTTCCTCCATATGGACATGATGACATCACTCAGTTCCACCATATGAACATGATGACATCACACAGCTCCTCCATATCGACATGATGACATCACACAATTCCTCCATACGGACATGATGACAGTAGACAGCGCTGTCTTCTCCTGTATGTGCGGTACATGCGCATACAACAAAAACTGTCCCCTCTGTGCATCTGCCGCCTACACAGAGGGGAGATGTGACCTCCGCCCCCACGCAGTGCAGGCGCCAATGACGTCACTCATCGGCACCTGCACTGTGGAGGAAGGAAGACGTGGGCCCCTGCTGCACTCCGGAGAAGATCGCTGCGTGGGACATCAGGTGTGGGACATCAGGGGGAAAAACTCTGCTGCTTGCACCAACTGGGGGGGGGGGGGACTCTGCTGCCTGCAAATACTGGGGGGGGGGGGGACTTTGCTGCCTGCACCTACTGGGGTGGGGGGAACTCTGCTGCCTACACCTACTGGGGGGGGGGGGGAGGTAAACTGTGCTGCTTACACCTACTGGTGGGGGGAGGGGGGAAAACTCTGCTGCCTACACCTACTGGGCGGGGGACTCTGCTGCCTACACCTACTGGGGGGAACTCTGCTGCCTACACCTACTGTGGGGGACTCTTCTGCCTTCACCTACTGTGGGGGAACTCTGCTGCCTACCCCTACTGTGGGGAAACTCTGCTGCCTGGGACAAGACTCTGGATCCACCACTGGGTGGAGGGGGTGCTGGCTACCTACTTGACTAATTCCCTGGCTACCTAACGTTTTACCTGGATGCCTACTTACATACATACCTGGCTAACTACCTATCTTCTTATCTTGCTTCCTACCTATGTGGTGAGCCACGGGGTGTGAGGTGAGGTGTAAAGGGCAGATGATGTTGCCCAGGGGTAGATGGTATTAACCCCTTCGTGTTTGTAACGCCAGGGCGTGGTTTGCCTCTGTAACCACCCAAAGGTAGAACTGCTAGTCCTATATTAGGCAGGGCAAATAATAGTCCAAGGCCTGGTTAAGGTTAACGGTAACTTTTACTGAGGTTGGACAGGTGTTACAGTCTATACAGCTCAGCCAGGATCCCAGAGAGGTGACCAGTAACACAGGGGACCTCGCACCTTGCTGGGACTTGTAGTGACTTGAGAGATTATAGGTGCAGGCCACGCTGACTACAATTTACATGACATGACTGAAGATGATGACAGATGATAGAGATGACTTGACTTACTGACTTGTGGCTGCAATTTAGGTTGAGGCCTCCAGATGTGCTGGACACTGACCCGGTGACGTCTGGACTGGACCCGACCTCAGCAGAAAATGAAACACCTGAGAGATTGTAATACCTCCCCTCTTATAAAGGGGGGCTGAGCAAGGAGTCCATAGGCCAACTGAGGGTCACCTGGTGCTCTCTGTGTAACAAACACATGACTTAAACATGTGACAAACAAATAATCATGTGACCAACATCAAAGGTCCTTTGCACTTAATATACAACCTATTCACATTTTGGGGGAACACTGCAGGAGAGCCCTGAGGGCGTACAGGGACTCAACCTGACAGGACAGTAGGAACATATCCCATACTGGGACATCACACCTTCATACCTGGCTACCTAACTATGTACATACCTGGCCTTCATACATGGATGCCTAACTACCTAGCTAGCAACCTACCTACCTACCTGGCTAGTCCCCTACCTACATATCTGGCTTCCTGATCTACCTACCTTGTTACCTATATACCTTCCTGCCTACCTACCTGCCCTTTTCCTGTGCAGGACACCAAGGAGGGCATTATTACAGTTTGTGGGCTTATAGATGGAAACATTGTGTACAGGAGAGGAGGGCACTAAAAAAATGCATAGTCTAACATGTTTGTCTTGCAGATGTTAAAAGATCGATATGGCAGTCTGAAGGCGAAGAAAAGGAAGGAGGACACCGCCGATTCGAAAATATGTAATTGTGAGTCCCTAGTATGTAACTGTAATCACTTCTATGGTGTACAGATCCTGTGTACAGCTGATATCTACCGCCATATGGTCCTGTATTTAATCACTTATATGGTATACAGATCCTGTGTACAGCTGATATCTACCGCCATATGGTCCTGTATATAATCACTTATATTGTATACAGGTCCCTGTACAGCTGATATCTACCGCCATATGGTCCTGTATATAATCACTTATATTGTATACAGATCCTGTGTACAGCTGATGTGGTGTCCCGGCACCGGATTGCATTCGTTGCCTTGTGGTGAGGTCCCCAAAGTCAGAGTCCCTAGGTGTAGGTGGGGTCCTCATCTTTAGTTAGCCCCTTGTCACCCCTTTTGTAAATAAAATTATTGAAATTTAATGTATATATTTATATAGTAGGTGTACTTACCTAGTTAGCGTTGCAGGACCTGCGGGTCACGTGATGCGTTCCAAAGACTCTATGGTTTGTAGTTCAAGGACCTTTGGAGGAAGTCAGGTGTTTACTCATCAGGCTATGTAACGGTGAGTGACAGTTGACTTGGACCAATCCAAAACGGCCCTGCCCCTGCCCCTATAAGGGAGCGGCGGCCATTACTCACTCTTTTTCCTCGTGGGCTGTTGACAGGGAAGGATCTGCGCTGCTGTCATCAGTGAGTTTAGGCCCGAGCCTTGCGGCGACGGCTGATCTTTACAAAACTGTGAGTGTATTCAATCCCTAAGCACTCTGCAAGATCACCGGTCCATATCTGTCCCCTAAATCTGGACGGATCTTCGCAATTAACCCTAAATTCTAAGACTTATATCAAAAGTCAAGGTCCGCAACAACTGTCAGTCACTGAAGTGTATGGAGACTGTATTTATGAGACTGTTACTGTTCGCTGGATGTACCGCAAGTCTTTAAGTAAAGTTTGTGGACCTTCAGTCATTATATGCATGCACCTATCGTTACTGGGAAGGGTGGCGATAGGCCGGAGAATTACCTCAGCATACTAGCCCCCAGCCTGGCGTCACGAACAATAGGGTTAACCTTAACCCCTGATATACTGAAGCAAAACCCTGACTACACTACCCCTACCCCAGAGGCCTACCACACTGATATCTACCGCCATATGGTCCTGTATATAATCACTTAAATTGTATACAGATCCCTGTACAGATGGTATCTACCGCCATATGGTCCTGTATATAATGACTTATATTGTATACAGATCCCTATACAGCTGATATCTACTGCCATATGGTCCTGTATATAATCACTTATATGGTATACAGATCCTGTGTACAGCTGATATCTACCGCCATATGGTCCTGTATATAATCACTTATATTGTATATAGATCCCTATACAGCTGATATCTACTGCCATATGGTCCTGTATATAATCACTTATATATTATACAGATCTCTGTACAGCTGGTATCTACCGCCATATGGTCCTGTATATAATCACTTATATTGTATACAGATCTCTGTACAGCTGGTATCTACCGCCATATGGTCCTGTATATAATCACTTATATTGAATACAGATCCCTGTACAGCTGATATCTTTCCCCATATGGTCCTGTATATAATCACTTACATGGTATACAGATCCTGTGTACAGCTGATATCTACCGCCATATGGTCCTGTATATAATCACCTATATAGTATACAGATCCTGTATAGTATATTGGACTTTGTATAGTGGTTTTATTCAGAACAGTATGGCGGTATTATCCAGTTATTGTGTGGTGGTATATATTTACTCCTTGTATACAAGTATTATTGGTCATGCAAAATTATATTTTCCTCAACACAACTGCCTCTCACTGGATATTTTTCTGACCATTTCCTTTTTGGGACCATTCTCTGTAAACCCTAGATATGGTCGTGTGAAAAAATCCCAGTAAATCATGGGCCGCGTGTATTGTCGCCGCCTTCCTTGCCAAAAAATACCGGCCATGCTAATTTGCATAATTAATTATAAATGCGTGACATCACGGGATACACATATACAGGGGAAATTTTGTCCTATTCTGACCCCTCTACATTTTTTTTATTTCTCCTTATACAGGGCTGTGTGAGGGATCATTTTTTGGGCGCCACGATCTGTAGTTTTAAACAGGAAAATTTTTGTTTTGATGTCACTTTTTTCTCACTTTTTTTTAAATTAAATTTGGAAGTTGCAATTAGTTACTAACTACAACTCCCTGCATGCCCTGATACAGCCTGTGGCTCAGTAGCTGCTCCAAACGAAAACTACAACTCGCAGCATGTTGGTGTGGTGCCTTGGGGGGGGGGGGGGTGTATGGCAGTTGGGGTGTTGCTGTGAGGTATATCACAGTTATAATTATCTCTTGTCAGTCGTGACGCCAGGGTGAGGGTTAAATGCTGTATGGCTTGGCCTATCGCCACCCTTCCCAAGAGCGATAGGTAGATGCAGAATAAAGTATTGTCCACAACCAGAGCTTTGCTGAAAACTTACGTAAACTTTACTGAAGATTTTCTGTAACATGCGAATACAGGAACGGTCATGCGCAGATCTTGACTCTCCAACGATCCGGAACCCAAGAGAGCGTCTATTGGCTGCAGCTCCCTTATATGGGCAGGGGCTGAGCCGTTTTATGATTGGTCCACACCATCTGTCAATCAGCTTTACAAGGCATTGTGGGTATTACATCACCCAGAACCTCCAAAGGTCCTTTTACCTACCATAGAGACTAAACCACAATCACATGACCCGCAGGTCCTGCGACGCTATGTAAGGTAAGAATACACTTTCTATAGAGTATTTACATTTATTTTAGTAATATATTAACTATCTGAGGGGTGACTAGGGGATGACTAGAGAAGCGGACCCCCACAGTTCCTAGGAACTCTGACTTTTGGGACCCCTAACCAAGGTACGGTGTGCAATACGGTACCGGGACACCACATTGGGCTATGTAGTAGTGTATGGTATAGGTCAGTGTTTCCCAACCAGGGGTGCCACCAGCTGTTGCAAAACTACAACTCCCAGCATGCCCGGACAGCCGTTGGCTGTCCGGGCATGCTGAGAGTTGTAGTTTTGCAACAGCTGGAGGTTCTCTGGTTGGGAAACACTGGTATAGTATATGGTACAACATTCCGGGAGTTGGAGGATTGGTTGGATAAATACCGGCAGGGTGGCCAAAATACCGGCTGTGTCGGTGAAATACCAGCCAGGTGGCAACCCTACCCGCGTGGGCTCCAGTGATGTCCTAGGCCGCATCCTGTCAGACTGAAGGACACATGAGGACACGGCGGTCTGTGAGTGACACGGACACATCAAAGTCATCTGCAGAAAGTCTGCTGTCAGGCCCAGGATCTCCTTGAGATGCAGTCATTCGCATGGCTGCCGGACATGGACACCATATCACGCCTGGCTTATTTGGAGTCTTCTCCAGTCATGGGCTGCACACTGACCCAGGGGAGAATCTGGGGTCTCATGGTCAATACAACATAAATGTACGGGGAATGTTACATCTATATCTGCAACAAATCCGCAGCATTTCAGTCCTAAGCCCCCTACTAAGGGTCTGTTCACATGCTGCGTATATTACTAATTAACTTCAATAGGATGAAGATGGCCATATACATCAGACATATAACAACAAAACTATCATAAAGCATAACTGCAATACATCTATCTATCTCATATCTATCTATCTATCTATCTCATATCTATCTATCTATCTCATATCTATCTATCTATCTCATATCTATCTATCTATCTATCTATCTCATATCTATCTATCTATCTATCTATCTCATATCTATCTCATATCTATCTATCTATCTCATATCTATCCATCTATCTCTCTATCTATCTATCCCATATCTATCTATCCCATATCTATCTATCTCATATCTATCTATCTATCTCATATCTATCTATCTCATATCTATCCATCTATCTCATATCTATCTATCTTTCTCATATCTATCCATCTATCTCTAATCTATCTATCTCATATCTATTTATCTATCTATCTCATATCTATCCATCTATCTCATATCTATTTATCTATCTATCTCATATCTATCTAATATCTATATTATCTATCTCATATAGGGTTGCCACCCTGCCGGTATTTTACCGGCACAGCCGGTATTTTCATCTACATTCCGGGCTGTGCCGGTAAGTTTGGATGAAAAATACCGGCTATGCAATGGCCGGTATTTTTCATTCACTGACAGGGGCGGACGGAGCAGCATCCCCAGAGCAGCACTGCTTTCATGACCGGCCGTACAATGCCCAGGTCTGACACCAGCCTGTGACAGGGAGAGCTCCGTGCGATGACAGGAAGAGATTGTACAGTGCTGGGGAGGGGGCGTGACCTCCTGTCTCCTCTCTCCCCCTCCCCCGCCTTCTCTCTGCCGTGCAGTCTTACAACCCTCCATAGGCAGAGCAGGGAGGGGAGAGGCCGTGTATTCTGTCTCCATCTGCTGCGCAGGGCGGGTGAGTGTCTGTGTATATATGTGTGTGTGTGTATATGTGTCTGTGTATACATGTGTCTGTGTGTATATATGTGTCTGTGTGTATATATGTGTCTGTGTGTATATATGTGTCTGTGTGTATATATGTGTCTGTGTATATATGTGTGTGTGTATATATGTGTGTGTGTATATATGTGTCTGTGTGTATATATGTGTCTGTGTGTATATATGTGTCTGTGTGTATATATGTGTCTGTGTGTATATATGTGTCTGTGTGTATATATGTGTCTGTGTGTATATATGTGTCTGTGTGTATATATGTGTGTGTGTGTATATATGTGTCTGTATATATGTGTCTGTGTATGTGTCTGTGTATGTGTCTGTGTGTATATATGTGTCTGTGTGTATATATGTGTCTGTGTGTATATATGTGTCTGTGTATATATGTGTCTGTGTATATATATGTGTGTGTATATATGTGTCTGTGTATATATGTGTGTGTGTATATATGTGTCTGTGTATATATGTGTCTGTGTGTATATATGTGTCTGTGTATATATGTGTCTGTGTGTATATATGTGTCTGTGTGTGTGTCTGTGTGTATATATGTGTCTGTGTGTGTGTCTGTGTGTATATATGTGTCTGTGTATATATGTGTCTGTGTTTATATGTGTCTGTGTGTATATATGTGTCTGTGTCTCTATGTGTCTGTGTATATATGTGTGTGTGTGTGTAGGGGGGGGGGGGGTAAACTGCCTAATCTGGGGGACAACTATGCTGCCTAATCTGGGGGACAACTATGCTGCCTGATCTGGGGGACAACTATGCTGCCTAATCTGGGGGACAACTATGCTGCCTGATCTGGGGGACAACTATGCTGCCTAATCTGGGGGACAACTATGCTGCCTAATCTGGGGGACAACTATGCTGCCTAATCTGGGGGACAACTATGCTGCCTAATCTGGGGGACAACTATGCTGCCTGATCTGGGGGACAACTATGCTGCCTAATCTGGGGGACAACTATGCTGCCTAATCTGGGGGACAACTATGCTGCCTAATCTGGGGGACAACTATGCTGCCTGATCTGGGGGACAACTATGCTCCTAATCTGGGGGACAACTATGCTGCCTAATCTGGGGAAAAACTACCCGGCCCTCCACAATATTTTTAGTTTCTCATGTGGCCCCATGGGATAAATAATTGCCCCCCCCATTCCTCCTCAACCCCGGACATTCCTTAACCTGGAGCCGCCCGGGGAAAGGAGAAAGTGAAGACAAGAGACTGGTGAGACCTCTCTGCAAAATTGTGTATTTAATGCAGTGTTTCCCAACCAGGGTGCCTCCAGCTGTTGCAAAACTATTACTCCCAGCATGCCCAGACAGCCTTTGGCTGTCCGGGCATGCTGGGAGTTGTAGTTTTGCAATAGCTGGAGGCACCCTGGTTGGGAAACACTGATTTAATGTGTGAAACTATCTGCTGCGCTCTGTATCTAATCCTGTCATGTGCGATACTGTCTGCTGCGCTCTGTATCTAATCCTGTCATGTGTGATACTGTGAGCTGAGCCTGTATATCCAAATCTGTCATGTGTGATACTGTCTGCTGAGCCTGTGCATCTAAATCTGTCATGTGTGATACTGTCTGCTGAGCCTGTGTATCTAATCCTGTTATGTGTGATACTGTCTGCTGAGCCTGTGCATCTAAATCTGTCATGTGTGATACTGTCTGATTAGCCTGTTTATCTGACGTTGCGCAGGGGGACGTCACTCGTCAGAGAGAGCCAGCGTTGCTGTCGCGCACCACCACTACCGCCGCCGCCGGCATAAATAGGGTTTTGGTAGGTATTCTCTAAATGTAAATTTTTTTGTGCGATATAGGAAAACTCCCCCCGCATATATATTGTATCCATCCCATCCCCCATGCCATTTCTTAAACCCCCCTCCCATCCCCCATGCCATTTCTTAAACCCCTGATCCCTCAGCCCCTGTGCAATCTGGCCCCTCCCCTTTTGTAGCTCCACCCCCACATAGCCACACCCATGACCGGTATTTTTCTGAGGGAAAGGTGGCAACCCTAATCTCATATCTATCTATTTTATATCTATCTATCTCATATCTATCTATCTAATATCTCTCTATCTATCTATCTATCTCATATCTATCTAATATCTCTCTATTTATCTCATATCTATCTATCTCACATCTATCTATCTCATATCTATCTATCTCATATCTATCTATCTATCTTATATCTATCTATCTCATATCTATCTCATATCTATCTATCTCATATCTATCTATCTATCTATCTCATATCTATCTATCTATCTATCTATCTCATATCTATCTATCTATCTATCTATCTATGTATCTCATATCTGTTACGCCGAGCGCTCCGGGTCCCCGCTCCTCCCCGGAGCGCTCGCAGCGTCCTCTCATTCGCAGCGCCCCGGTCAGACCTGCTGACCAGGTGCGCTGCGATATTACTCCCAGCCGGGATGCGATTCGCGACGCGGGATGCGCCCGCTCGCGATGCGCATCCCGGCTCCCGTACCTGACCCGTTCCCCGTCTGTGTTGTCCCGGCGCGCGCGGCCCCGCTCCTTAGGGCGCGCGCGCGCCGGGTCTCTGCAATTTAAAGGGCCTCTGCGCCACTGATTGGCGCAGCAGGCCTAATCAGTGTTTTCACCTGTGCACTCCCTACTTATACCTCACTTCCCCTGCACTCCCTCGCCGGATCTTGTTGCCATTGTGCCAGTGAAAGCGTTTCCTTGTGTGCTCCTAGCCTGTGTTCCAGACCTCCTGCCGTTGCCCCTGACTACGATCCTTGCTGCCTGCCCTGACCTTCTGCTACGTCCGACCTTGCTCTTGTCTACTCCCTTGTACCGCGCTTATCTCAGCAGTCAGAGAGGTTGAGCCGTTGCTGGTGGATACGACCTGGTTGCTACCGCCGCTGCAAGACCATCCCGCTTTGCGGCGGGCTCTGGTGAATACCAGTAGCAACTTAGAACCGATCCACCGACACGGTCCACGCCAATCCCTCTCTGGCACAGAGGATCCACCTCCAGCCAGCCGAATCGTGACAGTAGATCAGGCCATGGATCCCGCTGAGGTCCCGCTGCCAGTTGTCGCCGACCTCACCACGGTGGTCGCCCAGCAGTCGCAACAGATAGCGCAACAAGGCAACCAGCTGTCTGAACTGACCGTGATGCTACAGCAGCTACTACCACAGCTTCAGCAATCATCTCCTCCGCCAGCTCCTGCACCTCCTCCGCAGAGAGTGGCCGCTTCCAGCCTCCGATTATCCTTGCCGGATAAATTTGATGGGGACTCTAAGTTTTGCCGTGGCTTTCTTTCACAATGTTCCCTGCATTTGGAGATGATGTCGGACCAGTTTCCTACTGAAAGGTCTAAGGTGGCTTTCGTAGTCAGCCTTTTGTCTGGGAAAGCTCTGTCATGGGCCACACCGCTCTGGGACCGCAATGATCCTGTCACTGCCTCTGTAAAGTCCTTCTTCACGGAGATTCGAAGTGTCTTTGAGGAACCTGCCCGAGCCTCTTCTGCTGAGACTGCCCTGCTGAACCTGGTCCAGGGTAATTCTTCTGTAGGTGAGTACGCCATCCAATTCCGTACTCTTGCCTCCGAATTGTCCTGGAATAACGAGGCCCTCTGCGCGACCTTCAAAAAAGGCCTATCCAGTAACATTAAAGATGTTCTGGCCGCACGAGAAATCCCTGCTAACCTGCATGAACTTATTCATCTTGCCACCCGCATTGATATGCGTTTTTCCGAAAGGCGTCAGGAGCTCCGCCAGGATATGGACTTTGTTCGCACGAGGCGTTTTTTCTCCCCGGCTCCTCTCTCCTCTGGTCCTCTGCAATCCGTTCCTGTGCCTCCCGCCGTGGAGGCTATGCAAGTTGACCGGTCTCGCTTGACACCTCAAGAGAGGACACGACGCCGCATGGAGAATCTCTGCCTGTACTGTGCCGGTACCGAACACTTCCTGAAGGATTGTCCTATCCGTCCTCCTCGCCAGGAAAGACGCACGCTGACTCCGCACAAAGATGAGACAGTCCTTGATGTCAACTCTGCTTCTCCACGTCTTACTGTGCCTGTGCGGATATCTTCCTCTACCTTCTCCTTCTCTGCTATGGCCTTCTTGGATTCCGGATCTGCAGGAAATTTTATTTTGGCCTCTCTCATCAACAGGTTCAACATCCCGGTGACCAGTCTCGCCAGACCCCTCTACATCAACTCTGTTAATAATGAAAGATTGGATTGTACCGTGCGTTACCGCACGGAACCTCTCTTAATGTGCATCGGACCCCATCACGAAAAAAATTGAATTTTTGGTCCTCTCTAACTGCACTTCAGAGATTCTTCTTGGATTACCGTGGCTTCAACGCCATTCCCCAACCCTTGATTGGACCACAGGGGAAATCAAGAACTGGGGTACTTCTTGCCACAAGGACTGTCTTAAACCGGCTCCCAGTACTCACAGTCGAGACCCTGTTGTTCCCCCGGTATCTGGTCTTCCTAAGGCTTATATGGACTATGCTGATGTTTTTTGCAAGAAACAAGCAGAGACTTTGCCTCCTCACAGGCCTTATGACTGTCCTATTGACCTCCTCCCGGGTACTACCCCACCCCGGGGCAGAATCTATCCTCTGTCTGCTCCAGAAACCCAAGCCATGTCGGAATACATCCAGGAGAACTTAAAAAAGGGGTTTATCCGCAAGTCCTCCTCTCCTGCCGGAGCTGGATTTTTTTTTGTCTCCAAAAAAGATGGCTCCCTACGCCCTTGCATT
This sequence comes from Hyla sarda, assembly GCF_029499605.1. Lineage (NCBI taxonomy): Eukaryota > Metazoa > Chordata > Amphibia > Anura > Hylidae > Hyla > Hyla sarda. The sequence continues at coordinate 429,293,145 of NC_079191.1, read as the reverse complement.
GATTAACGCGGACTTAATAAAATCACGGTAAAAAACTGCTACCCCCTACCTCTTATCTCGGAACACTTTGACCGCCTACAAGGCGCCCACATCTTTACCAAGCTGGACTTAAGAGGTGCTTATAATCTCATCCGCATCAGGGAGGGGGACGAATGGAAGACTGCATTTAACACCAGAGATGGACACTTTGAGTATCTGGTCATGCCCTTTGGCCTGTGCAATGCTCCTGCCGTCTTCCAAGACTTTGTTAATGAAATTTTTCGTGATCTTCTATATACCTGTGTTGTGGTTTACCTGGACGATATTCTGATTTTTTCTGCCAACTTGGAAGAACACCGCCAGCATGTCCGCATGGTTCTTCAGAGACTTCGGGACAATCAACTTTATGCCAAAATGGAAAAATGTCTCTTTGAATGTCAGTCTCTTCCTTTCCTAGGATACTTGGTCTCTGGCCAGGGACTACAAATGGACCCAGATAAACTATCTGCCATATTAGATTGGCCACGCCCCTCCGGTCTCCGTGCTATCCAACGTTTTTTGGGGTTCGCCAATTATTACAGACAATTCATTCCACACTTTTCCACTATTGTGGCTCCTATCGTGGCTCTAACCAAAAAAAATGCCAATCCCAAGTCCTGGTCTCCTCAAGCGGAAGACGCATTTAAACATCTCAAGTCTGCCTTTTCTTCTGCTCCCGTACTCTCCAGACCTGACCCATCTAAACCCTTCTTATTGGAGGTAGATGCCTCCTCAGTGGGAGCTGAAGCAGTTCTTCTACTAAGAAATTCTTCCGGGCATGCTGTTACTTGTGGTTTTTTTTCTAGGACCTTCTCTCCGGCGGAGAAAAACTACTCCATTGGTGATCGAGAATTACTGGCCATAAAATTGGCGCTTGAGGAATGGAGGCACCTGCTGGAGGGATCCAAATATCCAGTTATTATATACACTGAGCACAAGAATCTCTCTTATCTCCAGTCTGCCCAACGGCTGAACCCTCGCCAGGCTAGGTGGTCGTTGTTCTTTGCCCGTTTTAACTTTGAAATCCATTTTCGCCCTGCTGACAAGAACATTAGGGCCGATGCTCTCTCTCGTTCATCGGATGCCTCTGTAGTGGAAACCTCTCCGCAACACATCATTCCTCCGGACTGTCTGATCTCCACTTCTCCAGCCTCCATCAGGCAAACTCCTCCAGGGAAGACCTTCGTTTCTCCACGCCAGCGCCTCGGGATTCTCAAGTGGGGACACTCCTCCCACCTCGCAGGCCATGCGGGCATCAAAAAATCCTTTCAACTCATCTCTCGATTTTATTGGTGGCCGACTCTGGAGACTGATGTTGTTGATTTTGTGCGGGCTTGTACTGTCTGTGCCCGGGATAAGACCCCTCGCCAGAAGCCTGCTGGTCTCCTTCATCCTCTGCCTGTCCCCGAACAGCCTTGGTCTCTGATTGGTATGGACTTTATTACAGACTTACCCCCATCCCATGGCAACACAGTTGTTTGGGTGGTCGTTGATCGATTTTCCAAGATGGCACATTTTATCCCTCTTCCAGGCCTTCCTTCAGCGCCTCAGTTGGCAAAGCAATTTTTTACACACATTTTTCGTCTTCACGGTTTGCCCACGCAGATCGTCTCGGATAGAGGCGTCCTATTTGTGTCTAAATTCTGGAGGGCCCTCTGTAAGCAGCTCAAGATCAAATTAAACTTCTCTTCTTCTTATCATCCCCAATCCAATGGGCAAGTAGAAAGAATTAATCAGGTCCTGGGTGACTATTTACGGCATTTTGTTTCCTCCCGCCAGGATGACTGGGCAGATCTTCTACCATGGGCCGAATTCTCATACAACTTCAGAGTCTCCGAATCTTCTGCTAAATCCCCATTCTTCGTGGTGTACGGCCGTCACCCTCTTCCTCCCCTCCCCACTCCCTTGCCCTCTGGTTTGCCCGCTGTTGATGAAGTGACTCGAGATCTTTCCACCATATGGAAAGAAACCCAAAATTCTCTTTTACAGGCTTCATCCCGGATGAAAAAATTTGCTGATAAAAAAAGAAGAACTCCCCCCATTTTTGCTCCTGGAGACAAGGTATGGCTCTCCGCCAAGTATGTCCGCTTTCGTGTCCCCAGTTATAAACTGGGACCACGCTATCTTGGTCCTTTCAAAATCTTGTGCCAGATCAACCCTGTCTCTTACAAACTCCTTCTTCCTCCTTCTCTCCGTATTCCCAATGCCTTCCATGTCTCTCTCCTTAAACCACTCATCCTTAACCACTTCTCTCCCAAAGTTGTTTCTCCCACTCCTGTTTCCGGTTCGTCTGACGTCTTCTCGGTGAAGGAGATTCTAGCGTCAAAGACAGTCAGAGGTAAAAAATTCTTCTTGGTTGATTGGGAGAATTGTGGCCCAGAGGAGAGATCTTGGGAACCTGAGGACAACATCCTAGACGAAAGTCTTATCCTCAGGTTCTCAGGCTCCAAGAAGAGGGGGAGACCCAAGGGGGGGGGGTACTGTTACGCCGAGCGCTCCGGGTCCCCGCTCCTCCCCGGAGCGCTCGCAGCGTCCTCTCATTCGCAGCGCCCCGGTCGGACCTGCTGACCGGGCGCGCTGCGATATTACTCCCAGCCGGCATGCGATTCGCGACGCGGGATGCGCATCCCAGCTCCCGTACCTGACCCGTTCCCCGTCTTTGTTGTCCCGGCGCGCGCGCGCCGGGTCTCTACGATTTAAAGGACCACTGCGCCACTGATTGGCGCAGCAGGCCTAATCACTATCCTCACCTGTGCACTCCCCACTTATACCTCACTTCCCCTGCACTCCCTCGCCGGATCTTGTTGCCATCGTGCCAGTGAAAGTGTTTCCTTGTGTATCCCTAGCCTGTGTTCCAGACCTCCTGCCATTGCCCCTGACTACGATCCTTGCTGCCTGCCCTGACCTTCTGCTACGTCCGACCTTGCTCTTGTCTACTCCCTTGTACCGCGCTTATCTCAGCAGTCAGAGAGGTTGAGCCGTTGCCGGTGGATACGACCTGGTTGCTACCGCCGCTGCAAGACCATCCCGCTTTGCGGCTGGCTCTGGTGAATACCAGTAGCAACTTAGAACCGGTCCACCGACACGGTCCACGCCAATCCCTCTCTGGCACAGAGGATCCACCTCCTGCCAGCCGAATCGTGACAGTAGTATTATATTCAGAGGGCACAGTGTGTGGTAGTATTATATTTAGATGGCACAGTGTGTGGTAGTGTTATATTCAGAGGGTACGGTGTGTGATAGTATTATATTCAGAGGGTAGGGTGTGTGGCGGTATTATATTCAGAGGGTACAGTGTGTTGTATATTCAGGAGGTACATTGTGTCAGAATTATATCCGGAAGTATGTGCCAGTATTATATTCGAAGAATACAGTGTCTGGCAGTATTATAATAATTATTGTTTTCATATAGAGGATCAGAATGCGCTGACATAGTGAGGAGACGTCTGGGCATCAAGTTCTGCAGAGAGAACATTTAGCTGAAACAAGTCCTGGCGGTATGTACTATCTGAATTAGGCTGGGTTCACACCACGCTTTTCAAATACGGTAACCGTACACGGTTTTCCGCAAAAAAACGTATACGACCGTATCCGAAACCGTATGCATAGAGAATGCATTGTAAACTGTATTCCAAATGTTGTGTACGGTTGCATCCGTTTTGCCTCGGATACGGTTTTGCCGATTTTTCAACCGTAGGCAAAAAACGCTGTCGACCACGTTTTTGCCTCCAGTTGGAAAACCGTATGCGACCCGTATGCGGTTCTTTTAACATTGTTGTCTATGGGAAACGTACACAGAATTTCAGAATACGGTTGCACACGGTTTTTCTAATCCGTTTTTGGAGTTGACACATGCGCAGATTGGAATTTCAATAGAACAATAGAAACTTTATTAAATTGCTGGAAAACTAATTCCAACAAAATAGCAAAACCGTTGGCAAAAACTGATGCAAACGGATAGAACTGTACGGGGGTAACACCGTATACGTTTTAATTTGGAGTCATACGGTTGTATAAGGTTGCATACGGTTTTTGCCATACGTTTTTTAGCGGAAAATCGTATACGGTAACCGTATTTGAAAAACGTGGTGTGAACCCAGCCTAAGATAAGGGAAGACTATAGAGAAGACGTCACCTGTAGTCACTGATATCATTGTGTATCCTCCTGTGTGTGTCCCATCAGAGCTGTAGTCACTGAAGAAGTAATGATGGGTGAAACAACAACTCCCAGCATAACCTCACCACTACTTAGGTCATACTGGGAGCTGTAGTTTTAAATGGTAAAAACCTCTTTAGCACTTTCCCATTCTGTGGCAATTGGTATATTTGATAATTATTCTGACATGTGAACACGGCCTAAGAGTCTTAAACAAGGTTAGGACTGTATGATACATTTAATAATATTGTAAGTTCCGTAAGCAACACCTTGTTTTCTGTCCACCAACACAAAATACTCTAATAGTGCCCCTCCCAAGACTCGACTCTGGATCCGCCCCTGATCTCATATCTATCTTTCTCATATCTATCTATCTCATATCTATCTATCTCATATCTATCTATCTCATATCTATCTATCTGTCTCCTATCTATCTCATATCAATCTATCTATCTCATATCTATCTAATGTATCATCTATCTTATCAATATCTATCTCATATCTATCTCATATCTATATTATCTATCTCATATCTATCTATTTCATATCTATCTATTTATCTCATATCTATCTATCTCATATCTATCTATCTATCTATCTATTTATCTCATATCTATCTATCTATCTATCTCATATCTATCTCATATCTATCTATCAATCTCATATCTATCTATCTATCTATCTATCTCATATCTATCTATCTATCTATCTCATATCTATCTATCTCATATCTATCTATCTATCTATCTATCTATCTATCTATCTATCTATCTATCTCATATCTATCTATCTATCTATCTATCTCATATCTATCTATCTATCTATCTATCTCATATCTATCTATCTCATATCTATCTATCTATCTCATATCTATCTATCTATCTCCTATCCATCCATCCTCCTCTCTGTATATACAGTCAGTATTCTTTATGCCCTTATCACAGGATTTTATAGTCAGTCCCGGGGGAGGGGCTTGTGTTCCTCTCCTGGGTAACCACGCCCCGGTCTCCTAGGCAACCCCCTGGAGCGTCTCCCCGTAGAGAGTGTGAAAATCACAACAAACAAATCTTTATTGATTAGTGTGCTGGTATATGAGTGTACACAGCTCTGACCTGCACTGCCCGCTGGATGTAACCGCAGTATACCCCCTCCCTGCCGGGCCCTATGGTGAGTGCTGCCCATCAGGGTCATCATACACATATCTTCTGTGTCTATGTGTTATATAATGACAAGTTTTACAACTTATTGACTATGCTTGATGTTACAATTCCCCCCTCTGCTTGATGTCAGTGAATGGAACAGCTGATGTCACCCAGAGACCTGTCCTGAGTACATCCTACTAACACAGAGAGAGTTTTGAAACAATGTATGTATGTATGTATGTATGTATGGACTGGACATGATTCCATTCACTGACAGCAAGCACTGGTCTTGGAGAATTAAAATGCAGTGTATATTAGAAAGTCAAAGAACGTCTTATGATACGTAGTCGAGACCGGAACACATCACAGCGTGACGTCACCTAATAAATCACTGGATGTGCGCAAAATGAATGACATGCGAGCTCCGCAGGATTGTATTGTATATACAAATGGTGTCCGAACAGTGGACCTCCAGCTGTGGCAAAACTACAACTCCCAGCATGTTGGGAGTTTTAGTTTTGTGATCTAGGCTATACAGCTTTTCTAGCTATCAAAGTGAAGGCATTTGGCAGTGTTTTCAAGCCAGGGTGCTTCCAGCTATGCAAAACTACAACTCCCAGCATCCCCAGACAGCCACTATCCAGGCATGCTGGGAGTTGTAGTTTTGCAACATCTGGAGGTCCACATTTTGGAGACCTAGGCTATACAGCTTTTCTAGCTGTTAGGGTAAAGGCCTATGGTGTTTCCCCACCAGCGAGATTCGAGTTGTTGCAAAACTACAACCCCCAGCATGCCAGCCAGCCAACGGCTGTGCAGGCATGCTGAGAGTTGTGGTTTAAAAACAGCTGGAGGTCTACAATTTGGAGTCCTAGGCTATACAGCTTTTCTAGCTGTCAAGGGAAAGGCCTTCAGCAGTGTTTCCTAACCAGTGTGCCTCCAGCTGTTGCAAAACTACAACTCCCAGCATGCCCGGACAGCCAACGGCTGTCCGGGCATGCTGGGAGTTGTAGTTTTGCAACAGCTGGAGGTCCACAGTTTGCAGACCAAGGCCATACAGTCTTTCTAGCTATCAAGGGGAAGGCCTACAGCAGTGTTTCCCAACCAGTGTGCTTCCAGCTGTTGCAAAACTACAACTCCCAGCATGCCCGGACAAGAAATTGTGAAAAATAAATGCACTTTAAAAAAATAATTTAACATTACTGTCTATGTATATCGTATTGAATTGTATCACTGTACGTTTCGATCATTTTAATCCAGGGCTTGGCCCTTTTTGATAGGTGTCCATCCCTTAAAATAAAGTGTTTTACTTACCTCCGTTCCTGCGTTGATCTCACGTTCTGCCTGCGGTCAGCGCTTCAGTGTTATTGGAGCAGCAGACGCCAGTTAACTGCTGCAGCCAATCAGCAGCCTCGGTGGGGATGTTTCATACTCGGAGGTACGAAGCGTCATGTCAAGGCTGATTGGCTGCGGCAGTCATGTGACACTGGAGCGCCAATCTAAGATATCCCCTGCTGTATACTGGAGCGCTGCTCAAAGACATCCGGTGCTGAACATGAGACAGAATCAGTGTGGGAACGGAGAGGGGGGTAAGTAAAACAGTTTTTTTTTAAAGATGAGACACTTATGACTATGACACACTAGGAGGGGGGGGGGGGTGAGGGGACAGTTATAACTGACACACGGGGGGGGTGAGGGGACAGTAATAACTGACACACAGGGTGATGAGGGGACAGTAATTACTGAAACAGGGGGGAAAATGAGGGGGCAATAATAACTGATACACAGGGGGAAATGAGGGGACAGTAATAACTGACACACAGAGGGGAGATGAGGGGACAGTAATGACTGTGGCACAGGGATGAGATGAGGGGACTCTACTACTCTACTACTAATGACCGCAACACAGAGGGGAGAGATTAGAGGCCAGTAATGGCTGTGACACAGGAAAGATATGGGGACACTAATGACTGTGACATTGGGAGAGATGAGGGGGACAGTAATGGCTGTGACACAGGGATCGATGAGGAGGGACACTAATCACTGTAACACAGGGAAAGATGAGGAGGGACACTAATGGCTGTGACACAGGGATCGATGAGGAGGGACCGAAATGGCTGTGACACAGGGAAAGATGAGGAGGGACACTAATGGCTGTGACACAGGGAGAAATGAGGGGGACACAAATTACTGTGATACAGGAAGAGATAAGGGAACACTAATGGTTGTGACACAGGGAGATGAGGGGGACAGTAATGACTGTGACACAGGGAGATGAGGGGGACACTAATGGCTGTGACACAGGGAGAAATGAGGGGGACACAAATTACTGTGATACAGGAAGAGATAAGGGAACACTAATGGTTGTGACACAGAGAGATGAGGGGACACTAATGACTGACAAAGGGAGCGATGAGGGGACACTAATGACTGTGACACAGGGGAGATGAGGGGACACTAATGACTGTAATACAGGGAGACATGAGGGGACACTAATGACTGACACAGGGAAAGATGAGGGGACACTAATGACTGTGACACAAGGAGAGAGGAGGGGACACTAATAACTGTAACACAGGGCGAGATGAGGGGGACAGTAATGACTGTTACAGGGAAAGATGAGGGGTCACTAATGACTGACACAGGGAGAAATTAGGGGGACACTAATGACTGATACAGGAAAAGATGAGGGGACACTAATGACTGTGACACAGGGAAAGATGAGGGGACACTAATGAATGTGACACAGGGAGAAATGAGGGGGACACTAATGACTGATACAGGAAAAGATGAGGGGACACTAATGAATGTGACACAGGGAGAGATGAGGGGTCACTAATGAATGTGACACAGGGAGAGATGAGGGGTCACTAATGACTGTGACACAGGGAGATGAGGGGTCACTAATGAATGTGACACAGGGAGAGATGAGGGGTCACTAATGACTGTGACACAGGGAGATGAGGGGTCACTAATGACTGACAGAGGGAGAGATAAGGGGACACTAATGGCTGTGACACAGGGAGAGATGAGGGGACAGTAATGACTGTGACACAGGGAGAGATAAGGGGACACTAATGACTGTGACACAGGGAGAGATCAGGGGACACTAATGACTGTGACACAGGGAGAGATGAGGGGACACTAATGACTGTAACACAGGGGGAGATCAGGGGACACTAATGACTGTGACACAGGGAGAGATGAGGGGACAGTAATGACTGTGACTCAGGGAGAGATGAGGGGACACTAATGACTGTGACACAGGGAGAGATCAGGGGACACAAATGACTGTAACACAGGGAGATGAGGGGACACTAATGACTGTGACACAGGGAGATGAGGGGGACAGTAATGACTGTGACACAGGGAGAGATCAGGGGACACTAATGACTGATCATACAATGTTGTGTTGTGTAGTGACGTGCGACCTCCTAGGCTCCTATCTTTTTCTTTCTGGCTCCTAAATTCCTAACAAATGTATCAAGCCCTGGTTTAATTGTACATTATTTTTTGTTACACATGTGCAGAAGCTTCAGAATAGTCTAGAAAGATCGAGAAAAATAAAATGGATACAATTTTTCTTAATAAAATGGACAAAAAAGAGTGAAAACATGCTACCGTACATCCGATTTTAAAGGGGTACTCTGCTGCTCAGCGTTCGGAACAAAATGTTCCGAACACTTAGAGCCGGTACCGGGGGCTCGTGACGTCACGGCAGCTCCCCCTTGTGACATCACGCCCCGCCCCCTCAATGCAAGACTATGGGAGGGGGCGTGACGCCCCCTCCCATAGACTTGCATTGAGGGGGCGGGGCATGACATCATGGGGGGGGGCGTCATGTCACAAGCCGCCGACTCTAAGCGTTCAGGAAATGTTCTTACGAATACTGAGCATCAGAGTACTCCTTTAAAAGGGGTACTCCGGTGAAAAACCTTTTTTTTTTTTTTTTTTTTTTTTTTTTAAATCAACTGGTGCCAGAAAGTTAAACAGATTTGTAAATTACTTCTATTAAAAAAATCTTAATCCTTCCAGTACTTATTAGCTGCTGAATATTTCAGAGGAAATTCTTTTCTTTTTGGAACACAGAGCTCTCTGCTGACATCACGAGCACAGTGCTCTCTGCTGACATCTCTGTCCATTTTAGGAACTGTCCAGAGCAGCATATGTTTGCTATGGGGGATTTCCTTTTACTCTGGACAGTTCCTAAAATGGACAGAGATGTCAGCAGAGAGCACTGTGCTCGTGATGTCGGCAGAGAGCTCTGTGTTTCAAATGGAAAAGAATTTCCACTGTAGTATTCAGCAGCTAATAAGTACAGGAAGGAGTACGATTTTTTAATAGAAGTAATTTACAAATCTGTTTAACTTTCTGGCACCAGTTGATTTAAAAAAAAAAAAAAAAAACGTTTTTCACCGGAGTACCCCTTTTAAGCCATCCGTTTTTACAATACTTTATGTGAATGCGGCCATATATATATATATATATATATATATATATATATATATATATATATTGTTGCTTGTTTCATTGGTTCTCATTATATCTTTATTCCCCCCCCCCCCCCAGGAAGAAGGACGCATTATGTACGCCGGTGAGCGCGGACTTTTGCCCAGAACAGATCTGCTTTCTCGCCTTCATCTTGGAGCAGAGAATTCCGATGTTCTCCAGATGATCTCCAGGAATACTATGATGCATAGGCAGGCTGTCAGCGGGTCTGAGCGCAGTCACACGCCGGTGAGAAATCCTCCTCCATTAGGATAAGAACAAAAAGCGTCTCCTACGATCACTCGCTGGGGTCGGCAAGTAATAAAATACGACCGATTTCAGATGAGCGGGGACATACCTTCTGTCCATAGGGTTATATTGTGATACCGACACCGCGCCCGCAAGAGGCAGCCGAAAATCCCGGCAATATAGCTCAGCCGTTGGCCTGGTCCTGGCCTTATAATGTGAGCACATCCTTGTAGAGCAGTGGTCTCCAAACTGCGGCCCTCTAGATGTTGCAAAACTACAACTCCCAGCATGCCTGGATAGCCAACAGGCCATGCTGCGAGTAGTAGTTTTGCAACAGCTGGAGGGTCCACAGTTATACAGCTTTTCTAGCTACCAGGGAGAAGGCCTACAGCAGTGTTTTCCAACCAGCGTGCTTCCAGCTGCTGCAAAACTACAACTCCCAGCATGCCCGGACAGCCAATGACTGGGAGTAGTAGTTTTGCAACAGCTGGAGGGTCCACAGTTTGGAGACCTAGGTTATGCAGCTTTTCTAGCTATCAGGGTGAAGGCCTACCACAGTGTTTTCCAACCAGCGTGCTTCCAGCTGCTGCAAAACTACAACTCCCAGCATGTCTGGACAGCTGTTGGCTGTCCGTGCATGCTGGGAGTTGTAGTTTTGGAACAGCTGGAGGGTCCACAGTTTGGAGACCTAGCTTATATAGCTTTTCTAGCTATCAGGGTGAAGGCCTACAGCAGTGTTTTCCAACCAGCGTGCTTCCAACTGCTGCAAAACTACAACTCCCAGCATGCCCAGACAGCTGTTGGCTGTCCGTGCATGCTGGGAGTTGTAGTTTTGGAACAGCTGGAAGGTCCACAGTTTGGAGACCTAGGTTATATAGCTTTTCTAGCTATCAGGGTGAAGGCCTACAGCAGTGTTTTCCAACCAGCATGCTTCCAGCTGCTGCAAAACTACAACTCTTAGCATGCTGATAGCCAATAGGCCATGCTGCGAGTAGTAGTTTTGCAACAGCTGGAGGGTCCACAGTTATGCAACTTTTCTAGCTACCAGGGTGAAGGCCTACAACAGTGTTTTCAAACCAGCTTGCTTCCAGCTGCTGAAAAACTACAACTCCCAGCATGCCCGGACAGCCAATGACTGGGAGTAGTAGTTTTGCAACAGCTGGAGGGTCCACAGTTTGGAGACCTAGGTTATGCAGCTTTTCTAGCTAACAGGGTGAAGGCCTACCACAGTTTTTTCCAACCAGCATGCTTCCAGCTGCTGCAAAACTACAACTCCCAGCATGCCCAGACAGCCGTTGGCTGTCCGTGCATGCTGGGGGTTGTAGTTTTGGAACAGCTGGAGGGTCCACAGTTTGGAGACCGTTGGCTGTCCGTTCATGCTGGGGGTTGTAGTTTTGGAACACCTGGAAGGTCCATAGTTTGGAGACCTAGGTTATGCAGATTTTCTAGCTATCAGGGTGAAGGCCTACAGCAGCGTTTTCCAACCAGCGTGCTTCCAGCTGCTGCAAAACTACAACTCCCAGCATGCACGGGCAGCCGTTGGCTGTCCGTGCATGCTGGGAATTGTAGTTTTGCAGCAGCTGGAAGGTCCATAGTTTGGAGACCTAGGTTATCCAACTTTTCTAGCTATGGCAATGTTTTCCAACCAGTGTGCTTCCAGACGTTACAAAACTACAGGTCCCAGCATGCCCAGACAGCTGTTGGCTTTGTGTGCATGCTGAGAGTTGTAGTTTTGCATTAGATGGAGGTCCACAGCTTGGAGATCAAAGCTTTACAACTTTTTTGGGGTGAAGGCCTACGGCAGTGTTTCCCAACCAGCATGCTTCCAAGCTAATGCAAAATTACATGCGGGGAGTTGTAGTCTTGCAACATCTGGAGGGCCGCAGTTTGGAGACCATTGAACTAGAGGGAGAACTATTGGCCGGGCAGGTCTAATATGTGAGATTCCCCCTGAAAGAACCTCAAAAGAACTTATGGAGCAGATTTGTCTTTGCCGCTCATAGCAACCAATCCCAGCGCAGCTTTCATTTTCTAAACTTCTCTGGTAAAGTGAAAGCTGAGCTCTGATTGGTTGTTGTGGCCAACATAGTCTTAGACACAATTGTCTGCATGAGTTTCCATACATGTGGCCGCTATAGATTCTACTACTTAATATACGGTTATGTTTTTTAAATGTACTTTTTATTATGAAAATGAGTGTGTCTCAGTATCAGAATCTTTTGTTTACGTTCTCTTTAACCAGGGTCTTATCCCGAAGCCTCCACCTGGATACATGGAGTCATGTGAGGCCGCAATCCGCACCACAATGTGCAGGGAGGACAGAAAGAGAAGAATCACTGGGAAAATACGAGATTATAGAACAGAAACGTAAGAATAAGGGGGCAGGTACCTCCCTGTCTGCTCCTCTTATACCTGTACCTCCTTGTCTGCTCCTCTTATACCTGTACCCCCTTGTCTGCTCCCCTTATACCTGTACCTCCCTGTCTGCTCCTCTTATACCTGTACCCCCTTGTCTGCTCCTCTTGTACCTGTACCTCCTTGTCTGCTCCTCTTGTACCTGTACCTCCTTGTCTCCTCCTCTTATACCTGTACCTCCTTGTCTGCTCCTCTTATACCTGTACCCCCTTGTCTGCTCCCCTTATACCTGTACCCCCTTGTCTGCTCCCCTTATACCTGTACCTCCTTGTCTGCTCCTCTTATACCTGTACCTCCTTGTCTGCTCCTCTTATACCTGTGCCTCCTTGTCTGCTCCTCTTATACCTGTACCTCCTTGTCTGCTCCTCTTATACCTGTACCTCCTTGTCTGCTCCCCTTATACCTGTACCTCCTTGTCTGCTCCTCTTATACCTGTACCTCCTTGTCTGCTCCTCTTATACCTGTACCTCCTTGTCTGCTCCCCTTATACCTGTACCTCCTTGTCTGCTCCTCTTATACCTGTACCTCCTTGTCTGCTCCTCTTACACCTGTACCTCCTTGTCTGCTCCACTTATACCTGTACCCCCTTGTCTGCTCCTCTTATACCTGTACCTCCCTGTCTGCTCCTCTTATACCTGTACCCCCTTGTCTGCTCCTCTTATACCTGTACCTCCCTGTCTGCTCCTCTTATACCTGTACCCCCTTGTCTGCTCCTCTTATACCTGTACCTCGCTGTCTGCTCCTCTTATACCTGTACCCCCTTGTCTGCTCCTCTTATACCTGTACCCCCTTGTCTGCTCCTCTTATACCTGTACCCCCTTGTCTGCTCCTCTTATACCTGTACCTCCCTGTCTGCTCCTCTTATACCTGTACCCCCTTGTCTGCTCCTCTTATACCTGTACCTCGCTGTCTGCTCCTCTTATACCTGTACCCCCTTGTCTGCTCCTCTTATACCTGTACCCCCTTGTCTGCTCCTCTTATACCTGTACCCCCTTGTCTGCTCCTCTTATACCTGTACCCCCTTGTCTGCTCCTCTTATACCTGTACCTCCCTGTCTGCTCCTCTTATACCTGTACCCCCTTGTCTGCTCCTCTTATACCTGTACCTCGCTGTCTGCTCCTCTTATACCTGTACCCCCTTGTCTGCTCCTCTTATACCTGTACCCCCTTGTCTGCTCCTCTTATACCTGTACCCCCTTGTCTGCTCCTCTTATACCTGTACCCCCTTGTCTGCTCCTCTTATACCTGTACCTCCTTGTCTGCTCCCCTTATACCTGTACCTCCTTGTCTGCTCCTCTTATACCTGTACCCCCTTGTCTGCTCCTCTTACACCTGTACCTCCCTGTCTGCTCCTCTTACACCTGTACCTCCCTGTCTGCTCCTCTTACACCTGTACCTCCCTGTCTGCTCCTCTTATACCTGTACCCCCTTGTCTGCTCCTCTTACACCTGTACCTCCTTGTCTGCTCCTCTTACACCTGTACCTCCCTGTCTGCTCCTCTTATACCTGTACCTCCTTGTCTGCTCCTCTTACACCTGTACCTCCTTGTCTGCTCCTCTTACACCTGTACCTCTCTGTCTGCTCCTCTTATACCTGTACCCCCTTGTCTGCTCCTCTTATACCTGTACCTCCTTGTCTGCTCCCCTTATACCTGTACCTCCCTGTCTGCTCCCCTTATACCTGTACCCCCTTGTCTGCTCCTCTTATACCTGTACCCCCTTGTCTGCTCCTCTTATACCTGTACCTCCTTGTCTGCTCCCCTTATACCTGTACCTCCCTGTCTGCTCCTCTTATACCTGTACCTCCTTGTCTGCTCCTCTTATACCTGTACCTCCTTGTCTGCTCCTCTTATACCTGTACCTCCTTGTCTGCTCCTCTTATACCTGTACCTCCTTGTCTGCTCCTCTTATACCTGTACCTCCTTGTCTGTTCCTCTTATACCTGTACCCCCTTGTCTGCTCCTCTTACACCTGTACCTCCTTGTCTGCTCCCCTTACACCTGTACCTCCTTGTCTGCTCCCCTTATACCTGTACCTCCTTGTCTGCTCCTCTTATGCCTGTACCTCCTTGTCTGCTCCCCTTATACCTGTACCTCCTTGTCTGCTCCCCTTATACCTGTACCTCCTTGTCTGCTCCCCTTATACCTGTACCTCCTTGTCTGCTCCCCTTATACCTGTACCTCCTTGTCTGCTCCTCTTATACCTGTACCTCCTTGTCTGCTCCCCTTATACCTGTACTTCCTTGTCTGCTCCCCTTATACCTGTACTTCCTTGTCTGCTCCTCTTATACCTGTACCTCCTTGTCTGCTCCCCTTATACCTGTACCTCCTTGTCTGCTCCCCTTATACCTGTACCTCCTTGTCTGCTCCTCTTACACCTGTACCTCCCTGTCTGCTCCTCTTATACCTGTACCTCCCTGTCTGCTCCTCTTATACCTGTACCTCCCTGTCTGCTCCTCTTATACCTGTACCTCCTTGTCTGCTCCTCTTATACCTGTACCCCCTTGTCTGCTCCTCTTATACCTGTACCTCCCTGTCTGCTCCTCTTACACCTGTACCTCCTTGTCTGCTCCCCTTATACCTGTACCTCCTTGTCTGCTCCTCTTATACCTGTACCTCCCTGTCTGCTCCTCTTATACCTGTACCTCCTTGTCTGCTCCTCTTATACCTGTACCTCCCTGTCTGCTCCTCTTATACCTGTACCTCCTTGTCTGCTCCTCTTATACCTGTACCTCCCTGTCTGCTCCTCTTATACCTGTACCTCCGTGTCTGCTCCCCTTATACCTGTACCTCCTTGTCTGCTCCTCTTATACCTGTACCTCCCTGTCTGCTCCCCTTATACCTGTACCTCCTTGTCTGCTCCTCTTATACCTGTACCTCCCTGTCTGCTCCTCTTATACCTGTACCTCCTTGTCTGCTCCTCTTATACCTGTACCTCCCTGTCTGCTCCTCTTATACCTGTACCCCCTTGTCTGCTCCTCTTATACCTGTACCTCCTTGTCTGCTCCTCTTATACCTGTACCTCCTTGTCTGCTCCTCTTATACCTGTACCTCCTTGTCTGCTCCTCTTATACCTGTACCTCCTTGTCTGCTCCTCTTATACCTGTACCTCCTTGTCTGCTCCTCTTATACCTGTACCTCCTTGTCTGCTCCTCTTATACCTGTACCTCCTTGTCTGCTCCTCTTATACCTGTACCTCCCTGTCTGCTCCTCTTATACCTGTACCTCCTTGTCTGCTCCTCTTATACCTGTACCTCCCTGTCTGCTCCTCTTATACCTGTACCCCCTTGTCTGCTCCTCTTATACCTGTACCCCCTTGTCTGCTCCTCTTATACCTGTACCTCCTTGTCTGCTCCTCTTATACCTGTACCTCCTTGTCTGCTCCCCTTATACCTGTACCTCCTTGTCTGCTCCCCTTATACTGTTACCTCCTTGTCTGCTCCCCTTATACCTGTACCCCCTTGTCTGCTCCCCTTATACCTGTACCCCCTTGTCTGCTCCCCTTATACCTGTACCCCCTTGTCTGCTCCTCTTATACCTGTACCTCCCTGTCTGCTCCTCTTATACCTGTACCTCCTTGTCTGCTCCTCTTATACCTGTACCTCCCTGTCTGCTCCTCTTATACCTGTACCTCCTTGTCTGCTCCTCTTATACCTGTACCTCCCTGTCTCCTCCTCTTATACCTGTACCTCCTTGTCTCCTCCTCTTATACCTGTACCTCCTTGTCTGCTCCCCTTATACCTGTACCCCCTTGTCTGCTCCCCTTATACCTGTACCCCCTTGTCTGCTCCCCTTATACCTGTACCTCCTTGTCTGCTCCCCTTATACCTGTACCCCCTTGTCTGCTCCCCTTATACCTGTACCCCCTTGTCTGCTCCCCTTATACCTGTACCCCCTTGTCTGCTCCTCTTATACCTGTACCTCCTTGTCTGCTCCTCTTATACCTGTACCCCCTTGTCTGCTCCCCTTATACCTGTACCTCCTTGTCTGCTCCCCTTATACCTGTACCTCCTTGTCTCCTCCTCTTATACCTGTACCCCCTTGTCTGCTCCCCTTATACCTGGACCTCCTTGTCTGCTCCTCTTATACCTGGACCTCCTTGTCTGCTCCCCTTATACCTGGACCTCCTTGTCTGCTCCTCTTATACCTGTACCCCCTTGTCTGCTCCCCTTATACCTGTACCTCCTTGTCTCCTCCTCTTATACCTGTACCTCCTTGTCTGCTCCCCTTATACCTGTGCCTCCTTGTCTGCTCCCCTTATACCTGTACCTCCTTGTCTGCTCCTCTTATACCTGTACCTCCTTGTCTGCTCCCCTTATACCTGTACCTCCTTGTCTGCTCCCCTTATACCTGTACCTCCCTGTCTGCTCCCCTTATACCTGTACCTCCTTGTCTGCTCCCCTTATACCTGTACCTCCTTGTCTGCTCCCCTTATACCTGTACCCCCTTGTCTTCTCCCCTTATACCTGTACCTCCTTGTCTGCTCCCCTTATACCTGTACCTCCTTGTCTGCTCCCCTTATACCTGTACCCCCTTGTCTTCTCCCCTTATACCTGTACCTCCTTGTCTGCTCCCCTTATACCTGTACCCCCTTGTCTGCTCCCCTTATACCTGTACCTCCTTGTCTCCTCCTCTTATACCTGTACCTCCTTGTCTGCTCCCCTTATACCTGTACCCCCTTGTCTTCTCCCCTTATACCTGTACCTCCTTGTCTGCTCCCCTTATACCTGTACCCCCTTGTCTGCTCCCCTTATACCTGTACCTCCTTGTCTCCTCCTCTTATACCTGTACCCCCTTGTCTGCTCCCCTTATACCTGCACCCCCTTGTCTGCGCCCCTTATACCTGTATCTCCTTGTCTCCTCCTCTTATTCCTGTACCTCCTTGTCTGCTCCCCTTATACCTGTACCTCCTTGTCTGCTCCCCTTATACCTGTACCTCCTTGTCTGCGCCCCTTATACCTGTACCTCCTTGTCTGCTCCCCTTATACCTGTACCTCCCTGTCTGCTCCCCTTATACCTGTACCTCCTTGTCTGCTCCCCTTATACCTGTACCTCCTTGTCTTCTCCCCTTATACCTGTACCTCCTTGTCTGCTCCCCTTATACCTGTACCTCCTTGTCTGCTCCCCTTATACCTGTACCCCCTTGTCTTCTCCCCTTATACCTGTACCTCCTTGTCTGCTCCCCTTATACCTGTACCCCCTTGTCTGCTCCCCTTATACCTGTACCTCCTTGTCTCCTCCTCTTATACCTGTACCTCCTTGTCTCCTCCTCTTATACCTGTACCTCCTTGTCTGCTCCCCTTATACCTGTACCCCCTTGTCTGCTCCCCTTATACCTGCACCCCCTTGTCTGCGCCCCTTATACCTGTATCTCCTTGTCTCCTCCTCTTATTCCTGTACCTCCTTGTCTGCTCCCCTTATACCTGTACCTCCTTGTCTGCTCCCCTTATACCTGTACCTCCTTGTCTGCGCCCCTTATACCTGTACCTCCTTGTCTGCGCCCCTTATACCTGTACCTCCTTGTCTGCTCCTCTTATACCTGTACCTCCTTGTCTGCTCCCCTTATACCTGTACCTCCTTGTCTGCTCCCCTTATACCTGTACCTCCTTGTCTGCTCCCCTTATACCTGTACCCCCTTGTCTGCTCCCCTTATACCTGTACCTCCTTGTCTGCTCCCCTTATACCTGTACCTCCTTGTCTGCTCCCCTTATACCTGTACCTCCTTGTCTGCTCCCCTTATACCTGTACCCCCTTGTCTGCTCCCCTTATACCTGTACCTCCTTGTCTGCTCCCCTTATACCTGTACCTCCTTGTCTGCTCCTCTTATACCTGTACCTCCTTGTCTGCTCCCCTTATACCTGTACCTCCTTGTCTGCTCCCCTTATACCTGTACCTCCTTGTCTGCTCCCCTTATACCTGTACCCCCTTGTCTGCTCCCCTTATACCTGTACCTCCTTGTCTGCTCCCCTTATACCTGTACCTCCTTGTTTGCTCCCCTTATACCTGTACCTCCTTGTCTGCTCCCCTTATACCTGTACCTCCTTGTCTGCTCCCCTTATACCTGGACCTCCTTGTCTGCTCCTCTTATACCTGGACCTCCTTGTCTGCTCCCCTTATACCTGGACCTCCTTGTCTGCTCCTCTTATACCTGTACCCCCTTGTCTGCTCCCCTTATACCTGTACCCACTTGTCTGCTCCCCTTATACCTGTACCTCCTTGTCTGCTCCCCTTATACCTGTACCTCCTTGTTTGCTCCCCTTATACCTGTACCTCCTTGTCTGCTCCCCTTATACCTGTACCTCCTTGTCTGCTCCCCTTATACCTGTACCCCCTTGTCTGCTCCTCTTATACCTGTACCCCCTTGTCTGCTCCTCTTATACCTGTACCTCCTTGTCTGCCCCTCTTATACCTGTACCTCCTTGTCTGCTCCCCTTATACCTGTACCTCCTTGTCTGCTCCCCTTATACCTGTACCTCCTTGTCTGCGCCCCTTATACCTGTACCTCCTTGTCTGCTCCTCTTATGCCTGTACCACCTTGTCTGCCCCTCTTATGCCTGTACCACCTTGTCTGCTCCCCTTATGCCTGTACCTCCTTGTCTGCTCCCCTTATACCTGTACCTCCTTGTCTGCTCCTCTTATACCTGTACCTCCTTGTCTGCTCCTCTTATACCTGTACCTCCTTGTCTGCTCCCCTTATACCTGTACCCCCTTGTCTGCTCCCCTTATACCTGTACCTCCTTGTCTGCCCCTCTTATACCTGTACCTCCTTGTCTGCCCCTCTTATACCTGTACCTCCTTGTCTGCTCCTCTTATACCTGTACCCCCTTGTCTGCTCCCCTTATACCTGTACCTCCTTGTCTGCTCCTCTTATACCTGTACCCCCTTGTCTGCTCCCCTTATACCTGTACCTCCTTGTCTGCTCCCCTTATACCTGTACCCCCTTGTCTGCTCCTCTTATACCTGTACCCCCTTGTCTGCTCCTCTTATACCTGTACCTCCCTGTCTGCTCCCCTTATACCTGTACCTCCTTGTCTGCTCCCCTTATACCTGTACCCCCTTGTCTGCTCCTCTTATACCTGTACCTCCCTGTCTGCTCCCCTTATACCTGTACCTCCTTGTCTGCTCCCCTTATACCTGTACCCCCTTGTCTGCTCCTCTTATACCTGTACCTCCTTGTCTGCTCCCCTTATACCTGTACCTCCTTGTCTGCTCCTCTTATACCTGTACCCCCTTGTCTGCTCCCCTTATACCTGTACCTCCTTGTCTGCTTCTCTTATACCTGTACCTCCTTGTCTGCTCCTCTTATACCTGTACCTCCTTGTCTGCTCCTCTTATACCTGTACCCCCTTGTCTGCTCCTCTTATACCTGTACCTCCTTGTCTGCTTCTCTTATACCTGTACCTCCTTGTCTGCTCCTCTTATACCTGTACCTCCTTGTCTGCTCCTCTTATACCTGTACCCCCTTGTCTGCTCCTCTTATACCTGTACCTCCTTGTCTGCTCCTCTTATACCTGTACCCCCTTGTCTGCTCCTCTTATACCTGTACCTCCTTGTCTGCGCCCCTTATACCTGTACCCCCTTGTCTGCTCCTCTTATACCTGTACCTCCTTGTCTGCTCCCCTTATACCTGTACCTCCTTGTCTGCTCCTCTTATACCTGTACCCCCTTGTCTGCTCCCCTTATACCTGTACCCCCTTGTCTGCTCCCCTTATACCGTTACCTCCTTGTCTGGACAGTTTTGTATTATTAATAGAATTATTACATCACACTTAAAAGTTTTACAAATTCTTTATTCCTTACATTCATTTGGTGGAGATGTCTTTTCCCAGTGCCGTTCCTTCATAGGAGATCATTGTTCTTTTCTTGTATGGCTGGAATAATCAATGCTGCCGCCCGTGATACATCAGCTATATTTCTATAAGTGTATCGCGTCTGCCAGCTTGTCACATGTGAATCCATTGTTATCTTTGCAGCAAACACAGAAGTGAAATGATGATCAGCGGGAGCCTGGAGGATAAGGCTCCATCCTCCATGTCAGAAGTGAGACAGAAGAAAGACCTACAAAGCTGCTTTGAAGTGACAGATAAAACTGAAGGGAAAATACTAAAGCAACCCGGCCGACTGAGGACTGACACATGTCAGGAGGACGCCACCGGTAACTGAGAGATTCAGATGTACAATATGCCTCGTACATGTGAGAAGACACATATACCAGGCATATGATATCAGAATACCAATGATTTCCCATATAAGAGGGCTCTGTAGGGAGCGGCTCCCCCATTAAGATGGCCACGAACCCTCAAAGGCTGTTAGCCAAAAGCTTGTTTACTCGCCAGCTATTCTTCCTGTCTCTCCCCATACACATGCACGCTCAGTTTGGCTGGGTATTTATATGTCCCTAATAGGGAAAGAGGAATAAACTGCTAGCTGTTGCTTATCTCCCCCTACAACAAAAGGATCATGCACTGAAATTTAGCATTTAGGATCCTTTAAAGGGGTTATCCAGGAAAAAACTTTTTTAATATATCAACTGGCTCCAGAAAGTTAAACAGATTTGTAAATTACTTCTATTAAAAAATCTTAATCCTTTCAGTACTTATGAGCTGGTGAAGTTGAGTTGTTCTTTTCTGTCTAAGTGCTCTCTGATGACACCTGTCTCGGGAACCGCCCAGTTTAGAAGCAAATCCCCATAGCAAACCTCTTCAACTCTGTGCAGTTCCCGAGACAAGCAGAGATGTCAGCAGAGAGCACTGTTGTAAGACAGAAAAGAACAACTCAACTTCATCAGCTGATAATTATTGAAAGGATTAAGATTTTTTTTAATAGAAGTAATTTGCAAATCTGTTTAACTTTCTGAAGCCAGTTGATATATAAAAATAAAAATAAAAAGTTTTTTCCTGGAATACCCCTTTAATCCCTCAACGCCCTTAGATATTCGGCCAGATCTGCTGGTATCGTCATGTTTGGCTGACTTTGCTCTAATGTATACCTATACAGCTTGGAGCTTAAAGGGGTACTCCGCTGCTCACAGTTTGGAACAAACTGTTCCGAACGCTGGAGCCGGCCCCGGGAGCACAAGACGTTATAGTCCCACCCCCTCATGACATCATGCCCCGCCCCCTCAATGCAAGTCAATGGGAGGGGGCGTGGCAGCCGCCACGCCCCCTCCCATAGCCTTGCATTGAGGGGACGGGGCGTGACGTCATGAGGGGGCGGGGCTATGACATCACGAGCTCCCAACGCCGGCTCCAGCGTTTGTTCCAAACGCTGAGCAGCGGAGTACCCCTTTAAGGGTACGTTCACACGTACACAGATTTGATGCACAGGATTTTCTGCTGTATATTTTCTATGTAAACTAAATGACACAGCTTCTAATCTGCAGTTACAAATCCTGCGCATCAAATCTGCGCAGGATCCTGTACGTCTGACCGTACCCATAAATATATTAAATAGTGAGACTGAACATTTTTTATCTTGATAATTGATGATATTTCTTATGTTTCAGATGACGGGGTAATGTCACATATACAGAGAGTCAGAGCCGGGCTCGGCTGGAAAACACCAATTCCTCAACCAGAACTGAAAAGCAAGGCTGATAAATATAAGAGATTACTAAAGGTAAATAATCTCCAGTATACTGAGAAACATTGCTCTGACACACAAACAGTTTGGCCGTAAATTATAATTTGTCCTAAATGATTAATTTTCAGGGTTTGGATTCCAGCACTAAGCCTTGTACATCGATCATTCAGGGCAGGGAGGGGTGGGGAAGGGAGGAGGCATGGATGCCGCAGCCCAGTACAGCCTCTATGGCACTTGAGCTTGACATGAAAACATGATTTTATAACTTTGCAAACAGCCGTCAGCTAAAGGAGAGGTATCATTTGTTTTATCTCCCTATCTGTCTATGACTATACGTTGAGCATGATATAGAGTTGCACAATTCAATTTAAAGTATATGCTTCATGCTCTTTATTCACTTGCATGGTGCACGCTGCTTTAAAGGAGAACTCCCAAATATGAAACTTATCCCCTATCCTAAGGATAGGATATAAGTTTCAGATCACGGGTGGTCCAACCGCTGGGGCCCCCCCCCCGCGATCTCCCGTAAGGGGCCTCGGCTCTTTTCCAAAATAGCGTGTTTCGACCACCGCATGACACGTCAGCCGGACACGCCCCCTGACCACTGACTGCCGGGGACCCGTACAGGAGATCGCGGGGGGCCCTATCGGTTGGAGCCCCCGCGATCTGAAACGTATCCACTATCCTAAGGATAGGGGATAAGTTTTCTTTTTCCGGAGCTTTCTTCATCCATTTACTTCCTCCCTGCAGAGACTGATAGATATGATATAGATAGATATGAGATAGATAGATAGGAGATAGATAGATAGGAGATAGATATGAGATAGATAGATAGATAGATAGATATGTGATAGATAGGAGATAGATAGATAGGAGATAGATATGAGATAGATAGATAGATAGATATGAGATAGATAGATAGATAGATATGAGATAGATATAGATATGAGATAGATATGAGATAGATGGATATGCGATAGATAGTGTGCTTTATTCTAAAAGTATATTTGGGAATAAATAACGGATACGTAAGTGAGATATCATGCGTATATACATATATTTTCTTAAATGCTTTTCTCCTCGTATCGAATCCATCCGAGCACTCCGGATTACATCTCCAATCAAATTTTCCGAACAACAAATTTACACCACCCGTTTGGACGCAATGGCCACATCCGTCCCAGTTTTTCCATTTGCCTTGTTTTATACACATGTTTTGTAATTAATAACGTACCAGGTCATGTGACCCGACTTTTTTGTATTTTAACTAAGCACTCAGGTGCGTAACGCGTCATACATTGTCCTCTGTCAAGTGACTTCTGTTGGATTATCCAAATAAAAGCAAGCTTTTATCTGCAAGCCTAGCGCTGGACAATCTTTTCTTCTATAGATAGATAGATAGAGAGATATGAGATAGATAGATAGATAGATAGATAGATAGATATGAGATAGATAGATATGAGATAGATAGATATGAGATAGATAGATAGATTTGAGATAGATAGATAGATAGATATGAGATATATAGATATGAGATAGATAGATAGATAGATAGATATGAGATAGATAGATAGATAGATAGATATTAGGTAGATAGATAGATATGAGATTGATAGGTATGAGAGAGATAGATATGAGAGAGATAGATATGAGATAGATAGATAGATATGAGATAGATAGATATGAGATAGATAGATAGATAAATATGAGATAGCTAGATAAATATGAGATAGATAGATAGATAGATAGATATGAGATAGATAGATAGATATCCATCTGTCTCTGTTAGGCGGATGAATAGATAGATAGATAGCTGAAATACCTTAAAAACTGGGTATATTACAAGCTGTATGTGTCTGTAGATAAACATACAGTACTAGCTAATAAAGTCCTGTGATTACAGCAGTCTCAGCACTGATTCTATTTTGCAGTCTCTGTTAGGTGGATAGATAGATAGATAGATGAAATACCTTTACAAACTGGGTATATTACAAGCTGTATGTGTTTGTAGATGAACATACAGTACTAGCTAATAAAGTCCTGTGATTACAGCAGCCTCAGCACTGATTCTATAACGCAGTCTCGGTTAGGTGGATGTATAGATAGCTGAAATACCTTACAAACTGGGTATATTACAAGCTGTATGTGTTTGTAGATGAACATACAGTACTAGCTAATAAAGTCCTGTGATTACAGCAGCCTCAGCGCTGATTCTATTACGCAGTCTCTGTTAGGTGGATGGAGTGGCAAATGTTATATGCACTAGGAGACTTGTATATACAGTGACCAGTAACGAAGATATTCACTTGTATCTGTAAGGATACTTTCATCATTGAACAAACCTGATCTGTAATGTATGGCTTGAGAAGATGGAGCATGACACAAGGTTTTAAAAATCGCCATATAGAGTAATTGTGTTATGCAGCGCCCCCTCAGTCTTAGGCAATACGTTTTTCTGGCTTCTTCTATTTAGGCGAACACACTTCAGAAAGAAGATAGAGGAGAATTTGTATATTGTCTACCTAGATGTCAGCACCACCCCACCGCCCGCTATGATCCATACGATCTCCAGGTTGTTCCAGCTTGTACCGCCGTTCGTTGTGACATATACTGGACTGTCAGTGCCACCCATGTGTCTAAGGTAAGTGCTGAAAACACCCGTATAAGATCAATGATCAGGAGAATCGTTCTTTCACTTGGATCACCATCTTCTACGATTGTTTCTGATATTGATAGGGTGCCAATCCAATTGCATCCAAAGCCACACACAATATACAGGCAAGCGATCTGTATAGGGTTTGTAGTATCTGGAGTTGTGATGGGGCACAGCTGACTAGGACACAGCTCACAGAGCACGGAATCATCCATTGTAATTAGTCTTGACTCCAGTTTGTGAACCATCTGTCCACATGTCTCCCCTTATATTCATTATGTGGCAGTACGGCTGTCACCGGTGAAAGTTATCATTTGTTTTAAATGTCTAGAAATGAGAGAAACTCCATTTATACACTCCATTATCCTTTGCAGTTTGTTTTGGATAAAAAAAAAAAAATCAATGGAAGAAATATGGTTACAATTGTTTCACACCGTGTAGGCGCTTCGTCAGGCCCGTACGGGCCTGACGAAGCGCCTACATGGCGTGAAACAATTGTTGCCCCCCTGATTTTCTTCCCCCGACTCCTTACCAACTGGCCACATGGCACCGGCCGTACGGGCCTGACGAAGCTCCTACATGGCGTGAAACAATTGTTGCTCACCTGATTTTCCTTCCCCGACCTCTTTCCAACTGGCCACTCTGCACTGGCTGTACGGGCCTGACGAAGCGCCTACATGGCGTGAAACAATTGTTGCCCACCTGATTTTCCTCTCCCGGCCTCTTCCCAACTGGCCACACGGCACTGGCCGTATGGGCCTGACGAAACGCCTACATGGCGTGAAACAATTGTTGCCCACCTGATTTTCCTCCCCCAATCTCTTTCCAACTGGCCACAGGGCACTGGCCGTATGGGCCTGACAAAGAGCCTACATGGTGTGAAACAATTGTTGCCCACCTGATTTTCCTTCCCCGACCTCTTTCCAACTGGCCACTCTGCACTGGCCATACAGGCCTGACGAAGCGCCTACATGGCGTGAAACAATTGTTGCCCACCTGATTTTCCTCCCCCGACCTCTTTTCAGTTGGCCACACAGCACCGGCCGTACAGGCCTCACGAAGCGCCTACATGGCGTGAAACAATTATTGCCCACCTGATATTCCTCCCCCGACCTCTTTCCAACTGGCCACAGGGCACTGGCCGTACGGGCCTGACGAAGCGCCTACATTGCGTGAAATAATTGTTGCCCACCTGATTTTCCTCCCCCCGCCTCTTTCCAACTGGCCACATGGCACTGGCCGTACGGGCCTGACGAAGCGCCTACATGGCGTGAAACAATTGTTGCCCACCTGATTTTCTTCCCCTGGCCTCTTGCCAACTGGCCACAGGGCACTGGCCGTACGAGCCTGACGAAGAGTCTACATGGCGTGAAACAATTGTTGCCCACCTGATTTTCTTCCCCCGGCCTCTTTCCAACTGTCCACACTGCACTGGCCGTACGGACCTGACGAAGCGCCTACATGGCATGAAACAATTGTTGCCCACCTGATTTTCCTGCCTCGACCTCTTTTCAATTGGCCACACGGCTCCGGCCGTACAGGCCTGACGAAGCGCCTACATGGCGTGAAACAATTATTGCCCACCTGATATTCCTCCCCCGACCTCTTTCCAACTGGCCACACGGCACTGGCCGTATGGGCCTGACGAAGCGCCTACATGGCGTGAAACAATTGTTGCCCACCTGATTTTCCTCCCCCCTTCCCCTTTCCAACTGGCCACACGGCACTGGCTGTACGGGCCTGACGAAGCGCCTACATGGCGTGAAACAATTGTTGCCCACCTGATTTTCCTCTCCTCGCCTCTTTCCAACTGGCCCCTCGTACCTTTGCTGGTACGATACGTTATTGTGAGTGCGCCATATTTTTCTTCCATTGATTTCTTTGTGGACATCTTACCCCTTCCATTATGCGTCAGCACCACCCAGTTTATATTTACAAAGGATATGCCTTTTTTTTTTGGTAATAGTGGAATTGTATATTATTTGCACACGCTAGCAGTACCGGAGAGCACTTGTGGTGCACCTTTGTTTTGGATTTATTTGTTTAATTTAGTGTCCAGGATTAAAACCGTTTTTTTTCTTTCTTAAACAGCACCACTCCTGTCTACAGGCAGAGACCGGTATTGCAGTATTTACATAAATAGGGCCAAATCAACCAAATGATCAGATGTGGTGGTGCAACGTTCTTTTATTTTTTCCTGATACAAAGCTCCAAATCCTCTACATAGACATAGAGTTAAAGGGGTACTCCGGCAGAAAACTTTTTTTTTTTTTTTTTTTTTAAATGAACTGGTGCCAGAAAGTTAAACAGATTTGTAAATTACTTCTATTAAAAAATCTTTACCCTTCCAGTACTGTTTAGCAGCTTTTTGCTACAGAGGAAATTCTTTTCTTTTTTTATTTCTTTTTTGTCTAGTCCACAGTGCTCTCTGCTGACACCTCTGTCCATGTCAGGAACTTTTCAGAGCATCATAGGTTTGCTATAGTACTGGAAGGGTAAAGATTTACAAATCAGTTTAACTTTCTGGCACCAGTTGATTTAAGAAAAAAAAAAACGTTTTCCACCGGCATACCCCTTTAATGCAAGCAAATCTGTCTTTCTGCAGCCACCATTAGAGGGCGCTTACTGTATACTACAGTGGTCTTCAACCTGCGGACCTCCAGATGTTCCAAAACTACAACTCCCAGCATGCCCGGACAGCCATCGGCTGTCCGGGCATGCTGGGAGTTGTAGTTTTGAAACATCTGGAGGTCCGCAGGTTGAAGACCACTGGTATACTATTTATATTGTGGTAATCGTGTATACAGTATGTGCAGTATACAGAATGTTATCCATGTATCTCAGCTTCGTTATACATCCGAGTGCGTGGATGAGAGGGTAACATCTTGTCATAGTGAGATGTCAGAAATTTTATCCAGCGGGGTCCTGGATTCTGAGACCCCCGCAAAGGGGCTTTGGAAAGCATTTAGTGTACAGATTTATAGAAAATTACATGGACTTCTTGTAACCTGTATACCACTCGCTCCTCTGAAGAGCCATAGCACTCAGCTGAGCTCTTCTGCCCCTTTGTTTTAGTGATTGGTGGGGGTCTCCCCTTTCAGACCCCCACGGATCAAAACTTATTTTTTTATTTTTTTTATTTTGTCTTTTAAATCTTCTGCTGCTCCCTAATATTTTGAGTAGAACCTGTAGAAATCTATGGAGCATTATTGTCTTCCTTCTCTCGTTTTCCAGGTAATGATGGTCTCCGGAGCAGAGATGATGGAGGTTGTGCCCATCACAGAGTGGTTACACGAGAGGGAGAAATACTATGCTATAAAGGATTTACGTACATTCTCCCAGTTCAGGTAACATGGCAAATAGATATTTGACCTATTAAAGGAGTATAGTAATGGAGTATAACTTATCCGAAAGATCCGACCGCTGGGACCCCCCCCCCCCCGTATCCCCCCCCCCCTCCCCCGCAATCTCCAGTACG
Source organism: Hyla sarda (assembly GCF_029499605.1). Lineage (NCBI taxonomy): Eukaryota > Metazoa > Chordata > Amphibia > Anura > Hylidae > Hyla > Hyla sarda. The sequence goes on along the minus strand of NC_079191.1, from coordinate 429,264,970 downwards.
GGGCCGAGGCAGTCCGCAGGAAGGGGGTGTTCTGTAACTGCATGACCCCAAATGGCCCCTCCATATATTCCATAGAGATACATGGAGGGGGCGTGTCATGGCTTCCAGCTGGGGACCACACGGCACTTCCTTAGGACACGCCCCCTCCATGTATCTCTATGGAATATATGGAGGGGCCATTTGGGGTCATGCAGTAATGGAACACCCCCTTCCTGCGGACTGCCACGGCCCCGTACAGGAGATTGTGGGGGGGGGTCCCAGCGATCGGACCCCCTGCGATCTATAATTCATCTCATATCCGAAGGATAGGGGATAAGTTATATTCCACTACAGGTCTCCTTTTTAATCATCTAAAAATAAAGGATTTTGCACCCACGACTATTATGTACCGTATTTTTCGCCGTATAAGACGCACTTTTTCTTCCCCAAAACTGAGGGGGAAAAGTTGGTGCGTTTTACACACCTATCGCGACGGTCCCTGCGGCCATCAACGGCCGGGACCCGCGTCTAATACAGGACATCACCGATCGCGGTGATGCCCTATATTAACCCTTCAGACGCGGCGATCAAAGCTGACCGCCACGTCTGAAGCGAAAGTGACACTAACCTGGCTGCACCGGGAGGGACCTTACCTGCCTCCTCGGTGTCTGCTCCTGGGATCCCCTGCATGGCCGGCGCTCTCCTTTGTCGTCGTCGCACGCCGCCCCGTCATCCAATAGGAGCCGCGTGCGTAGCGACGTGATGGCAGCGAAGGAGAGCAGCAGCAGAGACGTTCCGGAGCAACGGGGACATCCCGGGGACGCGTCGACAGCGATGGAGGGCAACATCCAGGGCAGCGGTGACGAGCAGTGACGGTCCGGAGCGGTGGGGACACGTGAGTATTATCTCCTATACCAGTGGTCTTCAACCTGCGGACCTCCAGATGTTGCAAAACTACAACTCCCAGCATGCCCGGACAGCCAACTGCTGTCCGGGCATGCTGGGAGTTGTAGTTTTGCAACATCTGGAGGTCCGCTGGTTGAAGATCACTGTGACCTATACTTTACATTGTATTCTAGATTTTCCTCATTTAAAATCGGGTGCGTCTTATATGCCGGAGCGTCCTATAGGGCGAAAAATATGGGTATTTCTATTATTGCCATTTCAGTTTGTAGGTTTAGTGTAAGGCTCTGTTCACATTACATTTGATACCTGCAGTGAAGGAAAAAAATATATATTGATCCCTGCTGGTTTTGTACGTTTGCCCACTTACAAAACAAATCACATTTTAAATAAGTTGAATTGATTTGCATTTTACAGAAGTTAGTAGTATTTGACCTTTTTGCTTTAAAGGGGTACTCCGGTGGAAAAACAATTTTTTTTTTCTTTTTTAAATCAACTGGTGCCAGAAAGTTAAACATATTTGTAAATGACTTCTATTAAAAAATCTTAATCCTTCCAGTATTTATTAGCTGCTGAATGCTACAGAGGAAATTCCTTTCTTTTTGGAACACTGATGACATCACGACCACAGTGCTCTCTGCTGACATCACTGTCCATTTTAGCAGCCGTGCTAAGGGCAGCACGGTGGCTTAGTGGTTAGCACTGCTGCCTTGCAGTGCTGGGGCCTTGGGTTCAAATCCCACTAAGGACAGCAATAAATAAAGATTTATTATTATTATTATAATAGCGTCAGCAGAGAGCAGTGTGTTCGTGATGTCATCAGAGAGCATTCCAAAAAGAAAAGAATTTCCTCTGTAGTATTCAGCAGCTAATAAATACAGGAAGGATTAAGATTTTTTAATAGAAGTAATTTACAAATATGTTTAACTTTCTGGCACCAGTTGATTTAAAAAAGAAGAAAAAAATTGTTTTTCCACCGGAGTACCCCTTTAAAGGGATACTCCGCTGGAAATTTTTTTTTTTTTAATCAACTGGTGCCAGAAAGTTAAACAGATTTGTAAATTACTTCTATTAAAACATCTTAATCCTTCCAGTATTTATCAGCTGCTGTATACTACAGAGGAAGTTCTTTTCTTTTTGAATTTCATTTCTGTCTGACCACAGTGCTCACTGCTTACACCTCTGTCCATGTCAGGAACTGTCCAGAGCAGCATAGGTTTGCTATGGGGATTTTCTCCTGCTCTGGACAGTTCCTGATACGGGCATCAGGTGTCAGCAGGGAGCACTGTGGTCAAGACAAAAAAGAAATTCAAAAAGAAAAGAATTTCCTCTGTAGCATACAGCTGCTAATATGTACTGGAAGGGTAAAGATTTTTTTTAATAGAAGTCATTTACAAATCTGCTTAACTTTCTGGCACCACTTGATTTAAAACATTTTTTTTTTCTACCGGAGTACCCCTTTAAAGCAAGCAAGCAAGCAAGTTTTTTTCTGATACAAAGCTCCAAATCCTCTGCATAGACATAGAGTTATAAGGGTACTCTGCTGGAAAACATTTTTTTTTTAATCAACTGGTGCCAGAAAATTAAACAGATTTGTAAATGACTTCTATTAAAACATCTAAATCCTTCCAGTACTTATCAGCTGCTGTATACTACAGAGGAAGTTCTTTTCTTTTTGAATTTCCTTTCTGTCTGACCACAGTGCTCTCTGCTAATAACTCTGTCCATTTTAGGAACTGTCCAGAGCAGGAGCAAATCCCCATAGGAAACCTCTCCTGCTCTGAACAGTTCCTAAAATGGACAGAGGTGTCAGCAGAGAGCACTGTGGTCAGACAGAAAGGAAAAAAAAAAAGAACTTCCTGTGAAGCATACAGCAGCTGATAAGTACTGGAAGGATTCAGATTTTTAAATAGAAGTAATTTACAAATTAGTTTACCGTATATACGTCGACCCGAGTATAAGCCGAGACCCCTAATTTCAACCCAAAATCCCAGGAAAAGTTATTGACTCGAGTATAAGCCTAGGGTGGGAAATACATCATCCCCCCCTGTCATCATCCAGACCCGTCATTAACATCCTCATCACCGCCTGTCATCATCCAGACCCTCATCATCATCACCTGTCATCATCCCCTTGTCATCATCCCACACATCCCCCATTCATCATCCCCTTGTAATCATCCCCACCCCCCTTCATCATCCCCTTGTCATCATCCCCACCCCCCCTCATCATCCCACACACCCCTTCATCATCCCCTTGTCATCATCCCACACATCCCCCCTTCATCATCCCCTTGTCATCATCCCCACCCCCCTTCATCATCCCCTTGTCATCATCCCCAACCCCCTTCATCATCCCACACCCCCCCCTTCATCATCCCCTTGTCATCATCCCACACCCCCCCTTCATCATCCTCTTCTCATCATCCGCCCTCAGTGGTCTTCAACCTGCGGACCTCCAGAGGTTTCAAAACTACAACTCCCAGCAAGCCCGGGCAGCCATCGGCTGTCCGGGCTTGCTGGGAGTTGTAGTTTTGAAACCTCCGGAGGTCCGCAGGTTGAAGACCACTGCGGCCTTCGACATCATCCAGCCCCCTCTCACCCCCCTTTAGTTCTGTACAGTACTCACCTCCGCTTGGCGCTGGTCCGGTGCTGCAGGGCTGTCCGGAGAGGAGGTGGTCCGGTGGGATAGTGGTTCCGGGCTGCTATCTTCACCGGGGGCGCCTCTTATCCGCGCTTCGGGTTCAGAATAGAGGCGTTGCCTTGACGATGACGCAGAAGGACGTTGGTAATGAACGTACCTCTGCGTCGTTGTCAAGGCAACGTGACTATTCTGGGGCCGGGCCCGAAGCGCTTAGAAGAGGCCTCCCCGGTGAAGATAGCAGCCCGGAACCACTATCCCACCGGACCACCTCCTCTCCGGACAGCCCTGCAGCACCGGACCAGCGCCAAGCGGAGGTGAGTACTGTACAGAACTAAAGGGGGTGAGAGGGGGCTGGATGATGTCGAAGGCCGCAGTGGTCTTCAACCTGCGGACCTCCGGAAGTTTCAAAACTACAACTCCCAGCAAGCCCGGACAGCCGATGGCTGCCCGGGCTTCCTGGGAGTTGTAGTTTTGAAACCTCTGGAGGTCCGCAGGTTGAAGACCACTGCGGGTGGAGAGTTCACTCGAGTATAAGCCGAGGGGGGTGTTTTCAGCACGAAAAAATCGTGCTGAAAAACTCTGCTTATACTCGAGTATATACGGTAACTTTCTGGCACCAGTTAATAAAAAAATTAATTCCAGTGGAGTACCCCTTTAAGATCATTGACAAGATCCTCCTGTGTAGTTCTGGGCTGATTCCTGACCGTTCTCATGATCATTGAAACGCCATGAGGTGAGATCTTACATCGAACCCCCGACCGAGGGAGATTGACAATTATTTTGTGTTTCTTCCATTTTGCAAATAATCGCACCGAATGTTGTAAACTTCTCACCAAACTGCTTGGCGATGGTCTTGTCGCCCATTTCAGCCCTGCGTAGCGCCACAATCTTGTCCCTGACATCTTGGGTCTTGGCCGTGGTGGAGAGTTTGGGATCTGACTGATTGATTCTGTGGACAGGTGTCTTTTATACAGGTAACAAACTGAGATCAATAGCACTCCCTCTAAGAGAGTCCTCCTTATCTCAGCTCTTTACATGTATCAAAGACACCTTACAAATCTTGCCCATCAGTAAAATGCAAGTCAATTGGTAACTTATTTGAAATGCGTTTTTCAGGATTTTTTTTTTTCTTATTCTGTCTCTCGCTGTTCAAATAAACCAACCATAAAAATGATAGACGGATGATTTCTTTGTCAGTGGGAAAACGTAAAAAAATCAGGAGGGGATCAAATACTTTTTTCTTTCACTGTATGCTGTTGCATACATTAAAGGGGTACTACCATGGAAAACTTATTTTTTTTTATCAACTGGTGCCAGAAAGTTAAACAGACTTGTAAATTACTTCTATAAAAAAATCTTAAGCCTTCCAGTACTTATTAGCTGCTAAATACTACAGAGGAAATTATTTTCTTTTTGGAACACAGAGCTCTCTGCTGACATCATGAGCACAGTGCTCTCTGCTGACATCTCTGTCCATTTTAGGAACTGTCCAGAGCAGTATATGTTTTCTATGGGGATTTTCTCCTACTCTGGACAGTTCTTAAAATGGACAGAGATGTCAGCAGAGAGCACTGTGGTCATGATGTCAGCAGAGAGCTCTGTGTTCTCAAAAGAAAACCATTTCCTCTGTATACAGACCCTAAAAAGTACTGAAAGGATTAAGATTTTTTTAATAGAAGTCATTTACAAATCTGTTTAACTTTCTGGCACCAGTTGATTAAAAGGGGTACTCCGGTGGAAAACATTTTTTTTTTTTTTTTAAATCAACTGGTACCAGAAAGTTAAACAGATTTGTAAATTACTTCTATTAAAAAATCTTAATCCTTTCAGTACTTATTAGCAGCTATATGCTACAGAGGAAATTCTATTCTTTTTTTAATTTCTTTTTTTTTTGTCTTGTCCACCGTGCTCTCTGCTGACACCTGATGCCCATATCAGAAACTGTCCAGAGCAGGAGAAAATCCTCATAACAAACCTATGCTGCTCTGGACAATTCCTGACACAGACAGAGGTGTCAGCAGAGAGCACTGTGGACAAGACAAAAAAAAGAAATTCAAAAAGAAAAGAATTTCCTCTGTAGCATACAGCAGCTAATAAGTACTGGAAGGGTAAAGATATTTTAATAGAAATAATTTACAAATCTGTTTAACTTAAAAAAAAAATAAAAAATAAAGTTTTCCACCGGAGTACCCTTTTAAGTCTCTCCATAAAGCCCCTTGCACTTGTTGGAGGGTAGAAAGGCGTTCTTTTGTCCTATGCTGGGCTGATATATATTGGTATATTTTTGTTTTTACTGTATAGAATAACCAAGCAGGCCGCACTATTTTACAAAGCAGTGTTTTCCAACCAGGGCGCCTCCAGCTGTTGCAAAACTACAACTCCCAGCATGCCCGGACAGCCAACGGCTGTCCGGGCGTGCTGGGAGTTGTAGTTTTGCAACAGCTGGAGGTGTCCTGGTTGGGAAACACTACTATACAGTATAGTAATCTATAACTGCAATGTTATTTTTCTTACATTTCAGGCTCTGGAAAGCTTTTAATATTTGGAAAAGAAATGTTCACAGATCAAAGATGGACGTCAGCAAGTACGTGATGGATCGCTAGTATACTGTATGATACTGTTATAATATGCTCACAGTAAGAAATGTATAAAATATTTATGTTCGTATTGATCAATATATCTACATCAGAATTTTTTAAATATATATATATGTTGAAAAACATCAATACCCTATTAAAGCAGATCTGCAGCCCTAGACACTTATTCCCTATCCGCAGTATTGGGGGTAAGGGGCTGATCTCGGGGGGGGTCCGAATGCTGGGAGCCCCCGCAATCTCCTGTACAGGGCCCTGGCTCTGCCGTGGGTCTCCCGTGCAGGAGGGGCCCCAACATGACGCCGCGGCCGACACGCTCCCTCCATGTAGATATTTACAGCCCCGTTCAGGGACGTAGATATTTACAGCCCCGCTCAGGGACGTAGATATTTACAGCCCCGCTCAGGGACGTAGATATTTACAGCCCCGCTCAGGGACGTAGATATTTACAGCCCCGCTCAGGGACGTAGATATTTACAGCCCCGCTCAGGGACGTAGATATTTACAGCCCCGCTCAGGGACGTAGATTTTTACAGCCCCGCTCAGGGACGTAGATATTTACAGCCCCGCTCAGGGACGTAGATATTTACAGCCCCGCTCAGGGACGTAGATTTTTACAGCCCCGCTCAGGGACGTAGATTTTTACAGCCCCGCTCAGGGACGTAGATATTTACAGCCCCGCTCAGGGACGTAGATATTTACAGCCCCGCTCAGGGACGTAGATATTTACAGCCCCGCTCAGGGACGTAGATATTTACAGCCCCGCTCAGGGACGTAGATATTCACAGCCCCGCTCAGGGACATAGATATTTACAGCCCCGCTCAGGGACATAGATATTTACAGCCCCGCTCAGGGACATAGATATTTACAGCCCCGCTCAGGGACATAGATATTTACAGCCCCGCTCAGGGACGTAGATATTCACAGCCCCGCTCAGGGACATAGATATTTACAGCCCCGCTCAGGGACGTAGATTTTTACAGCCCCGCTCAGGGACGTAGATATTTACAGCCCCGCTCAGGGACGTAGATTTTTACAGCCCCGCTCAGGGACGTAGATATTTACAGCCCCGCTCAGGGACGTAGATTTTTACAGCCCCGCTCAGGGACGTAGATTTTTACAGCCCCGCTCAGGGACGTAGATTTTTACAGCCCCGCTCAGGGACGTAGATATTTACAGCCCCGCTCAGGGACATAGATATTTACAGCCCCGCTCAGGGACGTAGATTTTACAGCCCCGCTCAGGGACGTAGATATTTACAGCCCCGCTCAGGGACATAGATATTTACAGCCCCGCTCAGGGACGTAGATATTTACAGCCCCGCTCAGGGACGTAGATTTTCACAGCCCCGCTCAGGGACATAGATATTTACAGCCCCGCTCAGGGACGTAGATATTTACAGCCCCGCTCAGGGACGTAGATTTTCACAGCCCCGCTCAGGGACGTAGATATTTACAGCCCCGCTCAGGGACGTAGATTTTTACAGCCCCGCTCAGGGACGTAGATTTTTACAGCCCCGCTCAGGGACGTAGATATTTACAGCCCCGCTCAGGGACATAGATATTTACAGCCCCGCTCAGGGACGTAGATATTTACAGCCCCGCTCAGGGACGTAGATTTTCACAGCCCCGCTCAGGGACATAGATATTTACAGCCCCGCTCAGGGACGTAGATATTTACAGCCCCGCTCAGGGACGTAGATTTTCACAGCCCCGCTCAGGGACGTAGATATTTACAGCCCCGCTCAGGGACGTAGATTTTTACAGCCCCGCTCAGGGACGTAGATTTTTACAGCCCCGCTCAGGGACGTAGATATTTACAGCCCCGCTCAGGGACGTAGATTTTTACAGCCCCGCTCAGGGACGTAGATTTTTACAGCCCCGCTCAGGGACGTAGATATTTACAGCCCCGCTCAGGGACGTAGATTTTACAGCCCCGCTCAGGGACGTAGATATTTACAGCCCCGCTCAGGGACATAGATTTTCACAGCTCCGCTCACATTGTGCGATCCTGCGAATAGGGGATCAGTGTCTAAGACTGCAGTACTCCTTTAATAAAGAACCTGTTCTTAAAGGGGTATTTCAGGAAAAAACTTTTTTTTATATATCAACTGGTTCCAGAAAGTTAAACCGATTTGTAAATTACTTCTATTAAAAAATCTTAATCCTTTCAGTACTTATGAGCTTCTGAAGTTAAGGTTGTTCTTTTCTGTCTAAGTAATCTCTGATGACACGTGTCTCGGGAAACGCCCAGTTTAGTAGCAAATCTCCATAGCAAACCTCTTCTAAACTGGGCGGTTCCCGAGACACGTGTCATCAGAGATTACTTAGACAGAAAAGAACAACCTAAACTTCAGAAGCTCATAAGTACTGAAAGGATTAAGATTTTTTAATAGAAGTAATTTACAAATCTGTTTAACCTTCTGGAGCCAGTTGATTTATAAAAAAAAAAGTTTTTTCCTGGAATACCCCTTTAAACCTGGGATAAGCATAATGGGTCTCCGGGGAAGGCGTTCTGCTGCAGCCAGTTGCCTGACAGCCAAATACAAGTGTGATCTGTTCTTAATAAAAATGGAAGGGGGGGTAAATAGTTATACATATGAGGTGGATAAATATGAGCATAGAAAAAAGAGAGAGAAGGATATTAAAGGGGTATTCCGGTTCACAATAGTAAGTTACTATTACTGTAAAAAGTATATGGTGCAAAGAAACAATTTTAATATTATCAGTAGTTTCTATTATGAGCATTTACCAAACTTCCAGCCCCCAATGTCATCTTTATAACCGGTTGCCAAGGGGAACGAGTAGTAGTTCAATTCCAGCTTGCAAGTCGCGCATGCGCTGACAGACTGTTTCCTGTTCTTCCAGGAGATCCGTAACAAATATGCAGTGCGGGAACATACACATTCACCTTCTCCTACAACCTCTTCTACTGGGCGCTTTTCGTTGCACAGTGGTCTCCAAACTGTGGCCCTCCAGCTGTTGCAAAACTACAACTCACAGCATGATCGACAGCCGAGTTGTAGTTTTGCAACAGCTGGAGGGCCACAGCTTGGAGACCACTGCCCTAGCACATATTTATAATGGTGCACGGCCTTCCCTGTAGTTTATGCCTCCATTAGATGTTTATGATATGAATAAAAAGTGTCATGACACCAAGTAATAGTTTTGTCTATATTCTACATCTCTGTTTTCCAACCAGGGTGCCTCCAGCTGTTGCAAAACTACAACTCCCAGCATGCCCGGACAGCCAAAGGCTGTCCGGGCATGCTGGGAGTTGTAGTTTTGCAACAGCTGGAGGCACCCTGGTTGGGAAACGCTGTTCATAATATATAAATGAAGAGTAATTGTTGTGTTCCCATTGTACAGGGCGCTGCTCCTCCGCCACTTGTTCCTTGCTGACGAACTCTTCCAGGGCTGCCTGCTGTACCTCCAGTCACTGTGCGAGGGCGCTGTGAATTTCCAGAGCGATAACCAGCGTGGAGATCTGCCTATTTTGCTTATTAGCGTAAGGATCAGGATTGTTAAAGGGGTATTCCAGGAAAAAACTTTTATATATATATATATATATATATCAACTGGCTCCAGAAAGTTAAACAGATTTGTAAATTACTTCTATTAAAAAATCTTAATCCTTTCAGTACTTATGAGCTTCTGAAGTTAAGGTTGTTCTTTTCTGTCTAAGTCCTCTCTGATGACACGTGTCTCGGGAACCGCCCAGTTTAGAAGCAAATCCCCATAGCAAACCTCTTCCAAACTGGGTGGTTCCCGAGACACGTGTCATCAGAGATTACTTAGACAGAAAAGAACAACCTAAACTTCAGAAGCTCATAAGTACTGAAAGGATTAAGATTTTTTAATAGAAGTAATTTACAAATCTGTTTAACTTTCTGGAGCCAGTTGATATATAAAAAAAAGTTTTTTCCTGGATAACCCCTTTAATGTTTCGGAATTTAATGTCAATTTAGATGTATAGTTTAATATTAATGTCAATTTAGACTTGTCCTCCAGATCATCCCTTTACGAACAAAAATACAGTTTATTAAAGGGGTACTCCAATGGACAAAAATGTTTTTTAAATCAATTGATGCCAGAAAGTTATACAGATTTGTAAATTACTTCTATATAAAAATCTTAATCCTTCCAGTACTTATCAGCTGCTGTATGCTCCAGAGGAAGTTGTGTAGTTCTTTTCAGTCTGACCACAGTGCTCTCTGCTGCCACCTCTGTCCGTGTCAGGAACTGTCCAGAGAGGTTTGCTATGGTGATTTGCTTTTACTCTGGACGGTTCCTGTTACGGACAGAGGAGGCAGCAGAGAGCACTGTGGTCAGACTGGAAAGAACTACAAAACTTCCTCTGGAGAATACAGCAGCTGATAAGTACTGGAAGGATTTAGATTTTTATACAGAAGTAATTTACAAATGTGTATAACTTTCTGGTACCAGTTGATTTGAAAACATTTGTTTTACACTGGAGTACCCCTTTAAATGTACCACAAAATGTTAAATAAAAATGTATGTAAACTTCAATTTATATAATGCATAAAAATATATAAAAGTAAATGTGCTATGAATTCAGATAAGGTCTCGTTCACATCTTCTTTGAATGATCTGTTCAGGGCCAGAAAACTGAGCCGGACCGTCCATCAGACACCAATGGATCCCATTGACTTTAAAGGGGTACTCCGGTGGAAAACTTATTTTTTTAATCAACTGGTGCCAGAAAGTTAAACAGATTTGTAAATTACTTCTATTAAAAAATCTTAATCCTTCCAGTACTAATTAGCTGCTGAATACTACAGAGGAAATTCTTTTCTTTTTGGAACACAGTGCTCTCTGCTGACATCATGAGCACAGTGCTCTCTGCTGACATCTCTGTCCATTTTAGGAACTGTCCAGAGCAGCATATGCGGTTTTGCTATGGGGTTTTTCTCCTACTCTGGACAGTTCTAAAAATGGACAGAGATATCAGCAGAGAGCACTGTGCTCGTGATGTCAGCAGAGAGCTCTGTGTTCCAAAAAGAAAAGAATTTCCTCTGTAGTATTCAGCAGCTGATAAGTACTGGAAGGATTAAGATTTTTTAATAGAAGTAATTTACAAATCAGTTTAACTTTCTGGCACCAGTTGATTTAAAAAAAAAAAAAAAGGTTTGCCACCGTAGTACCCCTTTAATGGGGTCTATTGGTTTTCCATGTAATATCTGTTGACTGGACAAAAAAAAAGAAAAAAGACAGCTTGCGGCATTTTTTTTGTCCACTCAGGTCCTGTTAACTAAACGCATTTTCAATGAAATCCTTCCGAATGGAGCTCCAACGGAGATCATAAAAATCGCAAAAAAAAATCCTTTTGTATGAATGGCTCCAATCCATAGGTTTTAAAGGGGTTATCCAGGGAAAAACTTTTTTATATATATATATATATATATATATATATATATATATATATATATATATCTCAACTGGCTCCAGAAAGTTAAACAGATTTGTAAATTACTTCTATTAAAAAATCTTAATCCTTTCAGTACTTATGAGCTGCTGAAGTTGAGTTGTTCTTTTCTGTCTAAGTGCTCTCTGATGACACGTGTCTCTGGAACTGTCCAGAGTAGAAGCAAATCCCCATAGCAAACCTCTTCTGCTCTGTGCAGTTCCCAAGACAAGCAGAGATGTCAGCAGAGAGCACTGTTGCCAGACAGAAAACAACAACTCAACTTCAGCAGCTGATAGTTATTGCAAGGATTAAGATTTTTTAATAGAAGTCATTTACAAATCTGTTTAACTTTCTGGAGCCAGTTGATAAAAAAAAAAAAAAAAAAAAGTTTTTTCCTTTAATTAATCGCATGTCGCTGCTAGTTTATACACCAGAATATGGTCTTAGATGAGCAATCTATATGTGTAGTATCAGAGATAATGTCAGAAATAGGCCATTACGCCAAAGTCACTTTTTATGTGTATGGTTAGGGTATGTTGACATGTTCTGCGGTAGAATTCCGCTGGATATTCCGCTGTAATTTTACTGCCTATTAATTTGAATGGGATTCAGCAGTCCTATTCAGACAGCAGAATTTCTTTCCGCATTCTGCAAAAATATATGACCGGTCTTCTATTTTGTGGAATTCCGCGGCAGAATCCCATTGAAATCCATGGGGCTTGAATTTCGGCGGAATTCCGTGTTCTGAGAAAAATCTGCCGCAATTCTGTTCAGCATGTTTCGCTTTGAGTTGCAGACATTCCGCCGTGTGAACATTCCCTTAGTAGACAGTTATCAAAAACAATTTAGGGTATTTATTTAGGGTACCGGAAGAGTTGTGCTCACCTATCAGATCCCATAGAGCAATGTTTCCCAACCAGGGTGCCTCCAGCTGTTGCAAAAGAACAACTCACAGCATGCTGGGAGTTGTAGTTTTTGCAACAGCTGGAGGCACCCTGGTTGGGACACACGGCTCTAGATACGGAGTGTCCATGTTAGTGCGGATGTTTATAGAGAGCATACTACTGTGCGTGAGTGCATGTTTGCATGCACTCATTTACTAACAGGATTCCGACTCTTTTTGTCGGGTTTTGCGCCTAAATTCTGTCTCACGGAAAAACACGACAGAATCTGAATCATTCTGAGTGAAAAAAAAAACCTACAAGATGGGCGTTGTTTTTGGGAAAAGGGGCGTGTTCCCTACATTTCATCCAAAATTACTCGTCTTTTCTGAAAACCACTCCGAAAATCATGTGAATTTTCTGGGAAGAAAACCCGACACTTTAAAGCTTGTATAACGTTTCAGGGAGCAGAGTAAATTCTCTGGCTGTTTGCTCCTTTGCCTGCCTCCTCTTTTTCAAGCGATTCTGTTATTTTTTATTTATTTTTTTGCACAATTAATTTTTAAACAACGTTTTAACTTTATTTTCACACTTTTATGAGTCTTTCCAACATGTCTTTTTTTTTCCCTATTGTTTCAGTAATAATGGTGAATAAAAAAAAAAATATGTATATATATATATATATATATATATATATATACACACACACATTTTAATACATCTACCTATATGTGTGTATATACATATATGTTTAAAAAAAAATTATGAAAAAAAAATATATATTTATATATACAAATAGGCTATTTTATTAAATTTATTTAATCTCTCTCTCTCTCTCTCTCTCTCTCTATCTATATATATATATATATATATATATATATATATATATTTATATATATATATTTTAAAAAATTAATAAAAAAATATATATATTTATATATACAGATAGACTATTTTATTAAATGTATTTAATCTCTCTCTCTCTCTCTATATATATCTATATATATATATAAAAAAAAATATATATATATATTTATATATACAGATAGATTATTTTATTACATTTATTTAATCTCTCTCTCTCTCTCTATCTATATATATATAATCTACATATAGATAGATATAGATATAGTTTTATATTTCTATACATATATATATTCACAAATTATTTTTTCTTTTCCTGGTCTTTATTTTAAAAATCTGTCGCACTGCGATAGAATTTTCCTTGCGACAGATTTAGGCATGCGCCAGATTTTAATGTGGGACGGTATTAAGCCTGCGACCGATTGTTCCATGCAACAGATGAACCCTGCGACAGAAATGACTGTGCGACAGATTTTTCCCTGCGACTAAAAAGATCGGAAAAAGTGCAACAATCAGTAAATACCAAGAGAAAAAAAGGGGTCGGAAAAGCAAAAGTCAGACACAAACGGACACTCCACTCTTAGTAAATGAGGGCCAGTGAGCGTGCATATGTATGCTTGATTTTACGAAAGTAGGCAGTCATCTTAAACCATTTGGGATATCTCTTCAGGATACCCGAAAAGTTGTGTCCAGCTGTCAGATTCCTTAGAGCAATGTTTCCCAACCAGCGTGCCTCCAGCTGTTGCAAAACTACAACTCCCAGCATGCCCGGACAGCCAAAGGCTGTCCGGGCATGCTGGGAGTTGTAGTTTTGAAACAGCTGGAGGCACCCTGGTTGGGACACGCCCGCTCTACTAGTGAGTGTCCATGTTTGTGTGTGAGTACATGTTTGCATGTACACAGTGAGCGTGCATATGTATGCAATACCTCTGACTGGTCAAACTCTTCTTCTCCGCAGCTGGATCCCTCGCGCACTTATTCCCTGAAGGATTTCTGCGATATTCAGAGCGCCGCGTGCAAGAACGGCCTGAAAAAACTTCAGGCGCTCAGAGAAACATTGGTTAAAGTTATCGATCAAACTTTATTCAAGGTAAAAAGTCTCTTCATTTTCCACACATTAAAGGGGTACTACTAACGTGCTGACAACTTATCCCCTATCTAAAGGGGCCCCCCGCGATCTCGCACGCAGCACCCCGCTCTCATCAGGCCCTGGAACGAACATCGCTTCGTGTCTGATGACTGCCGATCACGGGGCTGGAGTATCGTGACCTCATGGCTCCGCCCCCGTGCGACGTCACGGCTCCGCCCCCTCAATATAAGTCTATGGCAGGGGGGGCGAGACAGCTGTCTTGCCCCTGCCATTGACTTGCATTGAGGGGGTGGAGCGTGACGTCACACGGGGGGCGGAGCTGTGATGTCACGATCACCGGCCCCGTCATCAGACCATCCGCTCCGGGCCCTGATGAGAGTGGGGTGCTGCGTGCGAGATCGCTGGGGGTTCCCAGCAGCGGGACCCCGCGCGATCAGGCAACTTATCCCCGATCCTTTAGACAGGGGATAAGTTGTCAGCACCGTAGTACCCATTTAAAGGGGTATTCCGGGATTTTGGGTTCTTTGAATGTGAGACCTTTCCCAGCTTGCTGTCCAGCCCGAGACAATACATCACTAGTCCGGTGTTGCTTCGTCTGTTGTGTGTCAGGTGATGTCGGACAAGTCATGTAATCAAGGGGAGTGGGGCTGTGCCTTTGGCTGTCTCTATGCGAGAGGTGGAGATGCATCCCTGCCTTTCCCATAGAGCTGTATGGAGGGGTCGCGCTATGCGCGGCAATGCCGGGTCCCCTAACAGGAGATCACGGGGGGGTCTCAGGGATTGGTCCCCCCCTGTGATCAGACACATATCCCCCATCCTGCAGATAGGGGATAAGTGTCTTACTCTGCAGTACTCCTGTAATGGCCCATGCGAGCTTCAGTTTATAGTTTTGTAGTATGTCATGTGATAAATGTCCATAACTGTGCTCGACCCTGAAGAAAGTCCATGCCCAATATGTATAAAGGGACTTACAGCTGTCTATACATTTTTAACTTTTCACTCCATTTTGAATAAAGTTTCACTTGTTTGTTTGAAATTCCAAGAAAAAAAAAAAACTGCGCAAAGTCAAAAACCGTATGGTGAAAACCTGATGGAACCGTACACACATACGGTTCTGTACGGTTCCCATTGACTCCCATGTTAAAAAAAAAAAAACGTATACGGTTTAATACGGTTTTTCACCCGTCACCAAAAAACGCGATAGTCTACGGTTTTGGGTGCGGGGTAAAAAACTGACAAAACCGTATGTGATGCAAAACGGACTGGCTGGGTTCACATCACGTTTTTTGCCATACTGCTTTCAATCAGTTTTTCTAAAGAAAACCGTATGGCAAAAAAACGGATGGAACAGTATGGGAAAAAGTAAACCGTATGCGTTTTTAAACTGTATACTGTTTTAAAAAGTGCATACAGTTCCGTCCGTTTTTATTTTAAAAAAAAAGTTTTTGATAATTTTATCCATTTTTAATGGGAGGGGTCTTGGGTGGGGACTTTAGGATGCAAATGCGCATGTGCAAAGTAAAAATTGTATACGGTTTCCCGTATGGAACCGTATACATGTGCGTTTCCCATTGACGTCCATGTTAAAAAAAAAAAAAAACATATGCGGTTGCAGTACGGTTTTTAAACCGGAGACAAAAATGTGGTCAACCACGGTTTTGACTCCGGTTTAAAAACTGTACTGCAACCGCATACGTTTTTTTTTTTTTAACATGGACTTCAATGGGAAACGCACATGTATACAATTCCATACCGTAAACCGTATACGGTTTTTACTTTGTACTTGCGCATTTGCATCCTAAAGTCCCCACCCAACACCCCTCCCATTAAAAATGGATAAAATTATCAAAAACTTATGTTTTTTTATTTATTTATTTTTTTATAAAAACGGACGGAACTGTATGCACTTTTAAAAACAGTATACAGTTTAAAAACGTATACGGTTTACTTTTTCCCATACTGTTTCATACGTTTTTTTGCCATTCGGTTTTCTTTAGAAAAATGGATTGAAAACAGTACGGCAAAAAAACGTGATGTGAACCCAGCCTAAACCGGATGATGCGTTTCATATACGGTTTACAATTAATCAATACATACGGTTTTCTATACATTTCCGTACGTTTTTTAACTTGAAACCGTATACGGGAACTGCATATAGCAAAAAGGTGGTGTGCATGCACCCTAACGTAACTTGAGGGACCACTGTGCATGACTCTGTCACATGACTCTGCATGACACCTTATCACAGTGTTTCCCAACCAGGGTGCCTCCAGCTGTTGCAAAACTACAACTCCCAGCATGTCCGGACAGCCGTTGGCTGTCCGGACATGCTGGGAGTTGTAGTTTTGCAACAGCTGGAGGCACCCTGGTTGGGAAACACTGCCTTATTATGTGGCTTCTGTGTATTATTTCCAGATTGTCCACCCTCGCCCCCCCATTCCAATAAAACAGCTATGTGTTACCCAGCGGGAGAAAATCGAATTACTTCATATAACAGCTGCGGGTGTCCATTATACGGCAAACATAAGATGTGCAATATAAGCGATGTGCATCAGTAACGTGTAACGCTTTACGTTCCAGGTGGCCGAGGCGCTGGGGTTGATGGACCCTTTTTTATCGAAATCCACTAAGAAGCCAAATTACACCGAGCTGTCCGAATGGCGGAACCTGCAGGAGCGCTTCGGAAGGTTTCTGAGCCTGGTCGACTGCCTCTTCCAGGAGATGCTGCGATCCATAGCCTCCAATTCCGTCCAGATGTTCCTCAAATTCTTAGAAGCTTCCAGCAGCGAGACATCAGCGGAGGAGAAAAAGAAAGACAAAGCGAGGTCTTTACAAACGCGTCTAAGGCTGCAACGCACACCACGTTTTTGCTATACGGTTTCAAGTTAAAAACCATACGGAACCGTATAGAAAACCGTATGCATTGACTTAAAGGGGTACTCCGGTGGAAAACTTTTTTTTTTAAATCAACTGGTGCCAGAAAGTAAAACAGATTTGTAAATGACTTCTATTAAAAAATCTTAATCCTTCCAGTACTTATTAGCTGCTGAATACTACAGAGGAAATTATTTTCTTTTTGGAACACAGAGCTCTCTGCTGACATCACAATCGCAGTGCTCTCTGCTGACATCTCTGTCCATTTTAGGAACTGTTGAGAGCAGCATATGTTTGCTATGGGGATTTTCTCCTACTCTGGACAGTTCTTAAAATGGACAGAGATGTCAGCAGAGAGCACTGTGCTCGTGATATCACCACAGAGCTCTCTGGTGATGATGTCAGCAGAGGACTCTGTGTTCCAAAAATAAAAAAAATTCCTCTGTAGTATTCAGCAGCTAATAAGTACTGGAAGAATTAAGATTTTTTTTTAATAGAAGTAATTTACAAATCTGTTTAACTTTCTGGCACCAGTTGATTTAAAAAAAAAAAAGTTTTCCACCGGAGTACCCCTTTAACACAAACGCATAATCCGGTTTAGTCCGTTTTGCGTCTTATACGGTTTTGTCTGTTTTTTTTACCCGTACCCAAAACCGTACCCATGCCGTCAGGTCACGCCCCCTCAATGCAAGTCTATGGGAGGGGGCATGGCGGCCATCACCCTCCCCCTCCCATAGACTTGCATTGAGGGGTGTGACCTGACGTAACGAGGGGGAGTGGTCAGCCCCTGCAGCACACACACGGCTTAGTTCCGAACGTTGGCCAGTGGAGAACCCCTTTAAAGGGGTACTCCGCCGCAAGGCATTTTATCCCCTAGGGAATAAGATGACTGAACGTGGGGGTCCAGCACTGGGGCCCCCCACGATCTCCGGCGTTCTGAACAAATGTTGGTTGAAGGCTGCAGTGGTTGTGACATCACGCCACGCCCCCTCCATGCATGTGTATGGGAGGGGGCGTGAGACAGCCGTCATGCCCCCTCCCATAGACCTGCATGGAGAGGGTGTGGCGTGACATCACAAGGGGGCGTGGCGTGACGTTATGTCCACTTCCGCCGTCGCCCAGCGTTCGTTCAGAACACCGGTTGCTGTATGGAGGTCGCAGGGGTCTTCCTTTGGCTAGGGGGTAAGATGCCTAGCGACGGAGTACCCCTTTATATGTCATGACTGAAGTACAATATAAATTTAATATACATTTATAATTAATATGTATCTTTTTTTTTTTTTTTTAAACGGTTATTTATTTCAGAGTCAGTGAGGACAAAAAGATTAACCAGGAAATGTCTGATAAAGTCCAACAAATGGCCGGTTCACCTGTAGATATTTCTAAGGTAAGGGAAGGGAGGATACGTAAAGCAGCTCAGTCACATCACCTTTTCAGATAATTTTCCCGAAACGTCAGGTTTTCATTCCACCTTCAGAGTTTTAGAAACTGATTGGAATTTTTTGCCGAGCCAGAGATCTCTCCAGAAGAAGAGAGGACCCATCTACAGACAGTGCTGTTTTGGGGTTTTTGCCCCTCGTCTGTACAGAGCAGGGTGTTCTGGATATCCAAGTGCTATAGTATCTCAGGTATCACCATAGAGAATGAATAAAGCAGCAGTGTGTATGCTCGCCTCTCCCCTCCATCCGCTGGAAAAGTTGTGTTCCCTTGGAGAGATTGTGGAGATTCCGAGCAGTCCCAAATGCCCCACACTGTCAGAAACCTGTGGGTAGGGGATAAGTTATTAGACACTGGAATTCCCTTTAAAGCTACATTAAAATGCAGTCACTGTGTAGATACAATACATTTCTTATCCTGTACTGATCCTGAGTTATATCCGGTATTATACTCCAGAGCTGTACTCACTATTCTGCTGGTGAGGTCACTGTGTAGATACAATACATTTCTTATCCTGTACTGATCCTGAGTTATATCCGGTATTATACTCCAGAGCTGTACTCACTATTCTGCTGGTGAGGTCACTGTGTACATACATTACATTACTTATCCTGTACTGATCCTGAGTTATATCCTGTATTATACTCCAGATCTGCACTCACTATTCTGCTGGTGAGGTCACTGTGTACATACATTACATTACTTATCCTGTACTGATCCTGAGTTATATCCTGTATTATACTCCAGAGCTGTACTCACTATTCTGCTGGTGAGGTCACTGTGTACATACATTACATTACTTATCCTGTACTGATCCTGAGTTATATCCTGTATTATACTCCAGAGCTGTACTCACTATTCTGCTGGTGAGGTCACTGTGTACATACATTACATTTCTTATCCTGTACTGATCCTGAGTTATATCCGGTATTATACTCCAGAGCTGTACTCACTATTCTGCTGGTGAGGTCACTGTGTAGATACAATACATTTCTTATCCTGTACTGATCCTGAGTTATATCCGGTATTATACTCCAGAGCTGTACTCACTATTCTGCTGGTGAGGTCACTGTGTACATACATTACATTACTTATCCTGTACTGATCCTGAGTTATATCCTGTATTATACTCCAGATCTGCACTCACTATTCTGCTGGTGAGGTCACTGTGTACATACATTACATTACTTATCCTGTACTGATCCTGAGTTATATCCTGTATTATACTCCAGAGCTGTACTCACTATTCTGCTGGTGAGGTCACTGTGTACATACATTACATTTCTTATCCTGTACTGATCCTAAATTATATCCGGTATTATACTCCAGAGCTGTACTCACTATTCTGCTGGTGAGGTCACTGTGTACATACATTACATTACTTATCCTGTACTGATCCTGAGTTATATCCTGTATTATACTCCAGAGCTGTACTCACTATTCTGCTGGTGAGGTCACTGTGTACATACATTACATTACTTATCCTGTACTGATCCTGAGTTATATCCTGTAAATCTTTTATTAGAAAAATATAAATCATAACAAAACATAAACCAGCACAACTTTGCCATAACAAAAAACAACAACATGAAATAACATAAACCCAAACTTTACATTTAAATAAAAGAACAAAAATCCTGCCTAACCGGCCAGCCCAGCTTTCCTACTAGAACTAGAAATATTATAACTACTAGAAATATTATAACTACACCTTTCATAGCCAAACAACACACTCATAAGAAACATAAAAATAGCACTATTTTGCTTTAACTCAAAACACCCAAACTCGGGAAAAATCATACATAGAAAACACAACAAGCACTCACACTGCACACCATGTTTTTTTTTTAAATAATAATATTAATAAAATAATAATAACAACACTATACCACACTCACACATGCACACATATATATCCATATATTAACTACATTTAACCAAGAAACCAAAAAAAAATAAATAAATAAATTAAATTCAACTCAAAATACCCAAACTCGGGAAAATATCACAGAAAACACAATACACACATGCTTACACACATCTTTACTACATACTACATATATAAACCAAAGAAAATAAATCCACAACGGGATACTAAAGAAACATTACTACAAAAACAAAACTGGTTCGACTGCCATGTCTATCTCTACTATAAATACTATATACTTAAAAAAAAAAAAAAATAAAATAAAACATTTTACAATAATATAACATACATTATACATACTATATACATAACTAACTATATACACTACTATACACAAACTATATACACCTATAAATAAACAGAAAACACACCTACAAATATAAAAGAACATTCTACACTAAACTGACCCTTCACCCACACCACCCGCCCTCCTGTACATGGGTCAGAGTTTTTTTCCATACAGTTCATAGTCCTCAATGTCCAGTACACAACTGACCCATGTCAGGTCCACCAAAAGAAAAGACCACCACCACCCACAAATATACCCTCCCAACCTAGAACTCCTCCCAACCAACTTAACCATAACCAGCTTTAACATACATAAGCAAACAATACAACCCACTTTAGGCCCAAGTTCGGTGCCTGTAAGCCCTTCATAACCATAGCATCTGAAAACAAAACAAAAAGCTATGGTGCACATGCATTAGCCCACCACCAGGAAGAAGGAAGGCAATCCTGATACATACAAAATGTATATTCTTTCCCTAACTGCACCCTACCTCTCTCCCTACCAATATCCCTAAAGATAAACTGACCCTACTATCACCCTAACCCTGTCCCTGCATCACTGTCCCTAACAAAAACAAGGGTACTCTACCCAAAAGGTCTAGTACCTAGGGCACATCAAAAGAAAACCCTCTCCATAGGAGAGAAGCCCTACTGGTACCAAGACTGCCATACTCCAAAGACCTGATCTTCCCGAGGTCACCGGTGATGTTCCTACAGACCTCCACCTCGGAGAGGACTTTGCGCTGATTAGACACTAAACACCGTGCATTCCACGTGTAGTACCTAACCACTAAACTGACTAAGAATAAAGTGCCCCGATCTCGGCCACCCAGGTTCCTGAATGCCCCATAAGCCCACTCTGGATAGGTAAGGCCGGCAAGTTGACTCCAGCCGATGGAAGCGCCCACCCGGTTGTAGACCCTTATATTAAAGGGACAATGAAGCAGGAAATGGTCCATGCTTTCCAGCATGTCCCCGCACTCTTCTCGGGGACATCCCCGGTCATCAGATCTCCTACACTTCAAATTGTCCCTCACATATAGCTTCCCCTGAAAGCAGCGCCAGGCCAAGTCCCAAAATTTCTGGGGGATCCTTTTCATATTTAAGAGATACAACCCCACCCTCAGATCCCGACCTGGGCAGTCCCTGAGCGCCAGAGGCTTCTGGAAGTGGGTCAACAGAACCCGTTTGTCAAGGAACTGCCTTGACTGGGTCCTGATCTCCCACACTCCCAGACCCCACCGACGTATCGCCTTCAGAGTCGGGGTAGCGTAAGCCGGAAGATGCCCATGGGGCGTACGGAGGTCCTTCACTTGCCCTCATGTCTCCCATTCCTGGAAGAAAGGCCGAAACCATTCCCTGCAGGAGAGTACCCACGGAGGAGCCCTCTCTGACCAGAGGTTTGAGATGTTGGCTTTCAAGAAGGTGTTTGTTAAGAACACCACAGGGTTTACCATAGATAAACCCCCTAGTCTCCTTGTGCGGTACGTAACCTCCCTCTTGACTAGGTTCATCCTGTTCCCCCATAACAGTTGGAAAAACAGGCTGTAGATCCTAGTATAGTAAGCCTCTGGCAAGATACATACACTGCCCAGATAGATAAACAAGGGGAGCAGGTACGATTTGATCAGGTGTACCCTTTCCCTGAGGGTCATAGACCAACCCTTCCACTGATCCACCCTATGAGTGGCATCCTGGAGCTTACCGTCCCAGTTTTTGGTGGGATAATCATCCTGGCCGAATGTGATGCCCAGAATTTTAGCTGAGTCTTGGGGCCCTGGGAGGGTGTCCGGGAGATCAAAAGTGGGATCTCCCCCTCCCAGCCAGAGACTTTCACACTTATCCCGGTTGATCTTAGACCCGGATGCCTCCGAGTAACGTTCCACCTCCGACATCACCACATCGACCTCCTCTCTCGAGGACACGAAAATGGTGACATCATCAGCGTACGCCACCACTCTCTGGGCGACATCCAGCTCCGCCAGACTCATCCCGACTCCCGCCAACGGCCCACAATCTACCCTCCGGACGAAGGGATCAATTGCGAACACGTATAAAAGCGGGCTCAAAGGACAACCCTGACGGACTCCGGACCCCACCTCA
This sequence comes from Hyla sarda, assembly GCF_029499605.1. Taxonomy (NCBI): domain Eukaryota; kingdom Metazoa; phylum Chordata; class Amphibia; order Anura; family Hylidae; genus Hyla; species Hyla sarda. The sequence continues at coordinate 429,241,959 of NC_079191.1, read as the reverse complement.
AAAGAGCGGCCAGACCACCCGTTCACCAGCGGGAAACTCTCTGCCCCTGCATATAAGGTCTTAAGCCAATTAATAAAAGCACACGGTAAGCCATATCTCAGGAGGACGGACCAGAGGTAGTCATGGTTCACCCGATCAAATGCTTTGGCCTGATCCAGGGACAGCAAGTACCCCTTCCAGAGACCTGCACTACTCTGCTCCACTGCCTCCCGGACACCGAGAACAGCACTTAAGGTGCTTCGGCCTGGAACAGAGCAATGCTGGGCCCCCGAAAGGAGCCGGGGTGCAAACTCCACCAACCGATTAAACAGTATCTTGGCCAGAAGCTTCCTGTCCGTATTGAGAAGAGCTATGGGCCTCCAATTCTCAATCCGGCTAGGATCTTTACCCTTTGAGAGAAGAATCAGGGCTGACCTCCTCATTGACCTAGGCAGAGTGTCCGAGGAGAGACACTCATTGAATACCACAGTCAAGAGGGGAGCTAAAGACTCCTTAAAGGTCTTGTACCACTCGGATGTTAAGCCATCCGGACCTGGCGACTTCTTGGGGGCAAGCCCCTCGATCGCCAGTCTCACTTCCTCTTCCTTAATTTCTTCTGCCAAAACGCCAAGAGAGGGGTCTACCCCTGGCTCAGGAATGGTTTCAGCCAGGAAAGCCGACATCTTGTCCCGATCTAGATCCTTCCTCCCCAAGAGGTGCAAGTAGAAGGATCTGACGACCTCCAGGATCCCTGATCTGGACCGATTCAGAGATCCCGTACTATCAATCAGTCCTGAGATGATTTTACTACTCACTGACATCTTGCAGTTTCTGTAAGAATCGGGCGAGCGGTACTTCCCAAAATCCCTCTCAAAAATCAAAGATGCGTGCCTATCGTACTGACACCTCATCAGCAAGGACTTCACTCTGGAGATATCCTCCCGGCTACCTCCAGTCGAGACGAGAAGCTCGAGTTTCCTCCTCAGACCCTGATACAAGCGATACCTGTTCAGGGACCTGAGGCTCGAGAGCTGGCGGAAGAACCCCGCAACCCGCTTCTTGAATATCTCCCACCACTCTGACTTACTACTACAAAGGTCCAGTAAAGGTACCTGACTCTGAAGAAAATCCTCAAAGGACTGTCTTACCTCCGCTTCCTCCAGGAGGGACGAATTCAGCTTCCAATAACCTTTACCCATCCGGGGGGTCTCTGAAACATTCAAGGAAAACAAAATCATACAGTGATCGGAGAACTCCACCTCAACCACGGACACTGCGGAAGAGACGGCTTCCTCCTTTAAATAAAACCTGTCTATCCTAGACCTGCAGCTACCTCGATGATAGGTGAAACCCGCGTGGCCTGAGGGGCTCCGGATGTGGGCGTCCTCTAGGCGAGCTTCCCTAACTATATTATTGAGAGCTATGCTGTCGTAAGCCAGCGGACCATTGGAACCTCTCCTATCTTGGGACCTTGTGACAGTATTGAAGTCCCCTCCAAAGATCACTTGCCGGCTAGTAAAAAGGAAGGGCTTGATCCTCATAAAGAGATCTTTGCGGCCCCACTTGGTTTGTGGGGCGTAGATGTTAATGAGCCGGAGCTCCTGTCCCTTCATGAGGACATCTAAGATCAGGCACCTCCCCATTTCTAACTCAATAACCCGTCTGCATTCAACCGGAGCGGTAAAAAGGACCGCCACCCCACTATACGGCTCAGCCGCAAGAGACCAGTGGGAGGGCCCGCGCCTCCACTCTCTCCTGGCTTTTACCAGGGAGGCTAGATCTGACAACCTGGTCTCCTGCAGATACAAAATATCGGCTTCAACACAGCCGAGAAAATCAAAGGCTGCGAATCTAGCCGTATCCGACTTTATGCTGGCACAGTTAATAGATGCCAGCGTCAATGGGGTGAGTGCCGCCATCATGGGTGATTGAGTTAGACGGCCCTAACCCCTCATTTCTGTTTTTTTTTCACCCCCTCATCCCCAGATGAGGAAGCTTCTTTCCCTTTGGACCTCTTTTTAGACTCTGACTGGTCCATTTTTGAATCCCCATCTCCGCCTGGCTCTGGTTTGGCCCCATCCCCTGAGGAAACAGCCCCATCAGGACAGGGCCCAGTTCCCCCTGGAGGCTCCCCCACTTCAGGCACCCCATCCTCGACCCCCCCCCCTCCAAGGAGGGGGAGGAGATGGCATCGAGTACAGAGTACCGGTTAGACAGATCAATCAGAGGGGGGGCAGGTAAGCTTCCGCTTGGGACCTGGTCCGTAGCACGGGGACTAGAGGGCTCCGACCTCTTCTTTCTCCCTTTACTGCCCTTCTTTTTTGGCCTCTCTTCACCCTCCTCATCCACACTTTCATAGTGGGAGGAATCGGAAAGATCGGCCTTGCTGCCTTCTTCTCTACAGATTCTCCCCATTTCCTCATCCAGCACATTCTCCCCCAGGGCCTCAGCAGTTTCAGGACTAACCTCTGGAGCAGGGCCAGAAGCTACCCCTGCCACATGGGAACTCTCCAGTTCCCTGCTCCTTCTCCGATTAGCCTCCCGCCTCAGCTTGGCGGGACTTTTCCTCCTCACTGACCCTGTTGCACCTTCACCCGCACTCGTGCCCTCCCCAGCTGAGGCAACATTACTGCTCTCCCCAGCCAAGGTGACCGTCGCACGGGCAAAGGCGCTAGGACAACGGCTGAAAGGGTGTCCTAAGACACCACACAGATGACACCTGATCTGCCTACAGGATGCGGCAAGATGACCTACCCCACCACACAGAGCACAGACCTGCACGGTACAGGCTGCGCTAAAGTGAGTGGGGCTGCCACACCTGTGACAGACCTTGGGCTGCCCCTGGTAGAAAATTTGGATTCTGTCTCTCCCAAGAAAAGCAGCTAATGGGATGTGGGCAACAGTGCTCCCCGAACGCTTCAGTTTGACGGAAAACGTCCAGGCCCCAGACCAGATCCCATGTTCGTCGTAGTTCTTTTTCGGCATGTCCGTCACATCACCATATCTGCTGAGCCAGGTCATGATATCATAGCATGAAAGTGATTCGTTACGTGTCAAAACGGTCACTTTCTTGACCAAATTCTGACGGGATATCGCCTTTACGGCAAAATCCCGCCAGCCGGGCTCGCTTTTCACCACCTCATAGTTCGACCAGAAGAGTTCCAAACCCTCTGGCCAAACGAAGCTGATGTCAAACTCGGAAGTAGCGTAGGGGTGGATCAGGGCAAAGATGTCACTTGCCCTGAATTCCATCCGGAGGAGGAGCTCAACCACCTTACCCCGAGGCGGACACCCATCTTCGCCCCTCCACACTAAACGGACCACATTCCTACGGCCACTTTCCTGCCCGGATGTCGGAAGGGACCAGACCACCTCCCCGTTTTGTTCTCGGAAGGCGCCTAAGCCGTGTCTTTCTATCCAAAAAGACAGGTCAACCTCACCCCTCCCCTCTACATGAATTGATCTGTCTCCCCTACGTAGAGCCTCCAGGAGGCGCTGTTGCAAGTGACCCCCAGAGCCAGATGGAGATGGGGATCCCCCTGATCCCCCGGCAGTGACGCTGGCATAGCTTCTGGGAGAAGCAGCCACTACCGGGGGGGCAGTCGAACCAGAAACCAAACCAGAACCCTTATTCTTAACAGAGGTGTCAGCCACCAAACCTCTCTCTGCCATTCCACTACCACTCCTCACCTGAATTTCGCTAGCACCCCTCTCTTGCACCCCATTTGCACTCCTCTCTTGCACTCCACTTGCACCCCTCTCTTGCATTCCACTTGCACCCCTCTCTTGCACTCCACTTGCACCCCTCTCTTGCACTCCACTTGTACCCCTCTCTTGCACACCACTTGCACCCCTCTCTTGCACACCACTTGCACCCCTCCCTTGCACACCACTTGCACCCCTCCCTTGCACACCACTTGCACCCCTCTCTTGTACACCACTTGCACCCCCCTCATCCACACTGCTACCACAACTCCTCCCATGCACACTACCATAACTCACATTCTGCACATTACCATTTTTGCTTTCACTTTCACTCTTGCCTACACTCTCCCTTGTATTACAGGCTGGGCTGGCTGGGTCTTTTGTTTCATGTACAAGGGTTGCCGGTTTTAGGATTGGCGCTGTAGAGTTCTTCCTTCCACTCTCCTGGGACGCAGAGACAGGCTCCGCCTCTGACATGGGTGGCCACGCACTCCCGCCCCGTCAACGTCACCTAGGGGACCGCCCCCTGAACCAACAAGGTCCGGCGCCCGGACACTCCCCCCCCCTCACAGGGGAGTGCCCTGCAGCGCCAGGACCTGTACCGCCCACTTCAACCGAGGGACCGCCCCCCGGACGGGTGAATCTGCCGCTATTTTCTGGCGCCTGGACACCCTCCCCCCTCACAGGAGGGTGTCCTTTTTTTTCTATAGCACCCGCGGCCATTTTGGGTGCACTACTGTATCCCCCATGCTGGCCCCGCTCCACTACAGAAACGGGGTCTGGCAGATTGGGGGACCCAGCACCCTGAGCTGACTTCTCAGCCGACCCAGACTGCTGGAAAGAAGAAAATACAAATTTCACTCCTTGTGCCTTCTTCCTCTTCTTGCCCTTCACTTTCTTCCTCTTCCCCTTCTCTTCTGGGCCCAAATCATCACCAAATGTGAAGTTCTCCAGACGGGTGGTGGACTCCTGCATAACAATCGCCCGCAGGAGACCCCCATCTGCCGAGCTGCTGCCATCACTGCAGTCACTGCCATCCTCATCATCCTCACTGGAGGGAGGTAAGGCCACCTGAGCCGGGTTTATATAGTCCGCACTGATGGTAAGTGGGGGGTCTGGGGTAACAGTGGTGGTACAAACAGAACCCGTGTCCATATCCCCCCCACTCACATCCCCCTCCTCACCTCCCTCCATCTCCTCCTCCTCGCTCTGGCAGTCATCTTTGTGACACTCTTTTTCTGAACCTCTGGAGACCCCCTTTTTGGGGAACCTCTCTTCATTTAGAATCTTCTCACTGAAGAAGCCGGCTCCAGCCACAATGTCCGCTCTCAGCTGAACAATCTCCTCCACCTCTTTCTTTAGTGCTCTCACCTTTGCAGTGAACGCTGCTCTCTTGCCCTTGGCTGCTGTATCCGCCTGGTAAGTTGTAAACTTAATGTCTTCTCTTAGACCTCGTAGCTGTTTGCCAAGCTGTTCATATTGGGCCATCTTTGCCTGGATTCTAGATCCGAAAGTATCCAGGGAGTCCCTTGGCTCCTTTACCCCCCATTGCTGGGGTTCTGAGGAGCCTGAGGTAGAAGCCTTCACTCCACTCCTCTGCCTGGATGAGCTTCTTTTCCCAGAGGAACTTTTGCTGGAAGCCTTGCAGCTCCCAGCTGGGGATGGGGGAGGGGGCCCCACATGGCGATGGGCCCTGGTGGATCGTCTCACCCCATCCTGGCTGCTGGCCGTCGCATTTTCCTTTGCACCCACCGCCGGCCGGGTACGGGGAGTGCAAGATGAAGCCTCCTGGGGCTCCATAGCAGGAAAACCCTCTACCCAGGTATCTGCCACACACCTGGGTAGGGGCGGATGGAAATCACTGCTTCACTGGAAGAGTCTGGAAGTAACAGGAGCTCAGACACACCCAACCCCTCTCCAGAGCTGTACTCACTATTCTGCTGGTGAGGTAACTGTGTACATACATGACATTACTTATCCTGTACTGATCCTGAGTTATATCTGGTATTATACTCCAGAGCTGTACTCACTATTCTACTGGTGAGGTCACTGTGTACATACATTACATTTCTTATCCTGTACTGATCCTGAGTTATAACCGGTGTTATACTCCAGAGCTGTACTCACTATTCTGCTGGTGAGGTCACTGTGTACATACATTACATTACTTATCCTGTACTGATCCTGAGTTATATCCTGTATTATAATCCAGAGCTGTACTCACTATTCTGCTGGTGAGGTCACTGTGTACATACATTACATTACTTATCCTGTACTGCTCCTGAGTTATATTTTGTATTATACTCCAGAGCTGTACTCACTATTCTGCTGGTGAGATCACTGTGTACATACATTACATTACTTATCCTGTACTGATCCTGAGTTATATCCTGTATTATACTCCAGAGCTGTACTCACTATTCTGCTGGTGGGGTCACTGTGTACATACATTACATTACTTATCCTGTACTGATCCTGAGTTATATCCTGTATTATACTCCAGAGCTGTACTCACTATTCTGCTGGTGAGGTCACTGTGTACATAGATTACATTACTTATCCTGTACTGATCCTGAGTTATATCCTGTGTTATACTCCAGAGCTGTACTCACTATTCTGCTCGTGAGGTCACTGTGTACATACATTACATTACTTATCCTGTACTGATCCTGAGTTATACGCTGTATTATACTCCAGAGCTGTACTCACTATTCTGCTGGTGAGGTCACTGTGTACATACATTACATTTCTTATCCCGTACTGATCCTGAGTTATATCCGGTATTATACTCCAGAGCTGTACTCACTATTCTGCTGGTGAGGTCACTGTGTACATACATTACATTTCTTATCCTGTACTGATCCTGAGTTATATCCGGTATTATACACCAGAGCTGTACTCACTATTCTGCTGGTGAGGTCACTGTGTACATACATTACATTACTTATCCTGTACTGATCCTGAGTTATATCCTGTATTATAATCCAGAGCTGTACTCACTATTCTGCTGGTGAAGTCACTGTGTACATACATTACATTACTTATCCTGTACTGATCCTGAGTTATATCCTGTATTATACTCCAGAGCTGTACTCATTATTCTGCTGGTGAGGTCACTGTGTACATAGATTACATTACTTATCCTGTACTGATCCTGAGTTATATCCTGTGTTATACTCCAGAGCTGCACTCACTACTATTCTGCTGGTGGAGTGGCACGTCGTGGTGAATGGGGTGTTTGCCCAGGGATTCAGACGCCTATAGCCAACAATGCCCCTTCATACGTATTATAATTTAGTGTGTGTATATATATATATATATATATATATATATATAAATTTATATACTGTATATATGTGGCTCTTTTTATGGTATTTCTCTTCTCTTTTGTTAATTTAGGTGATGAGTGAAATTCTAAAGAACGTCCGGGGGAAACAAGAAGTGGCGCCAGTGTTTGAAGTCCACTTGGTTCTTTCCTCCTTGACAGAAGACAAACAGCGACCTATCTCTCGAAGTGCGTCGGCTTCACGTGAGCTTCCTGGAGGCAAGAAGCAAGTCACTTTTGAAGGACATAAATATGGTAATATATGACGGAATACAGCAAAGTCTATGGCTGATTATGCAGAGCAATTATAGTTACTTGCAAAAGGATTCAACCCCCTAAAAAAGAGATTATAAATCCTGGGTTGCCACTTGTAACACACAGATTGTTCCAGGCTTTTGAGCATATGTATTAAAAACTACAAACTGCTTCTTGCAGAATTATTTAATGGGGTTATCCAACATAAGGTGACTTTACTAATAACCCGTCAGCTAGTATTGGACATGCTTACCAAGGATCTGTGCTTGTGTTGGTGGTAAATGGCCATGTCCTGCTGGCTTGTTTGTGTACACTAGCTATATACTGTTTCTGTTCCCTCCCTCCAACTACAATCCCCAGGATTCCTTGTTTCTAAGTGGGAGGTAACTCATCTCCATCCCACACATCAGCCACCCACCCATTGCAGCACAGCTAGGCCCCCTTCCATGCTGTGCTGTGTTTGAAACTACAATTCTCTGCAGCCCTGTAGAGAATGATTTCCCTCCCACCCAGAGATCACTCCACCCATTGAAGCACTTTCATGCTCCCTTTCAACACCTATCTAATGATGCATTGTCTCTGGCCGCACTGCAACCTGGGAAAAGCCTAAAACAACACTCATTTCGTATGCTGATAAAATTGATAAAAAAAGATCACATAAAAATTGCGAGACCAGCCGTTCAACACAGATACAGACACTATATTATGAACTAACTTTACAACCCCTGTAGCACAGTCAAAAAAATAATCCCGGAATACCCCTTTAACACCTTTTGTTCTAGTTTCTATATCAGTGTGTCCCAACAGAGTGTCTCTAGTTGTTGCAACACTACAACTCCCAGCATGCTGGAAGTTATAGTTTTGCAACAGCCGGAGGCACCCTGTTGAGAAACACTGTTCTATTTAGACTCTGTTACCATGCACCTCCTCCTCATCTTTATTTGACGTTTCCCATATTTCCTTGCCATTCCAATGCGCCGCTGATCGCAAAAAGAAACATGTCTTTCCAGCTCATTAGGAAAATATGGAACAATTTATTCACGTGCCGCGAATCCAATATTGCTGTGCTGCCGTATTTATCAGTTGCACTTTTTTCCATCATGTTCCAATATCAATTTTCTTTAGATAAAAATAATTCAGAGAAAACTTTAAATATTTTGCCAACAGATTAAACCGTTATTAACCTGTCAGCACACTTAGCATAAATCAATAGTATAAGAAAATAGAAAAAGCTTTGAAATATACATCTTATTAGGAAAAAAAATCCTCCTTTTCTCTCCCCCCTCAAACTCATAATTTATTTATTTATTTTTAAACCTGGAAAACCCTTTTTTTGATAAAAAAAATCTATCTTGAGCTTGTATGCTGCGTTCTATTAGGGCTGATATGAAGCGTTGGGACAGCCTCACCTGTCCTGGATAGGCAGAATAAACACAGATAAGATGGTGATATTGCCTCGTATCCTTTACCTCTTTAGGACATTGCCGATCCCAGTGGGGAAATCCGACCTCCAAACCCTTCAGTCAGACATCGCTTCCTTTATATGGGGAGGGAAGAGACCCCGCATTAAAATGACGACAATGTACTATCACAAAAGGCTAGGGGGCATGTCAGTTCCTCATTTGCTAAAATACTTCTATGCAGCCCGGCTCAATCAGATGGCCTGGTTTATGGCGTCTGAGTCCATTCCGTTGTGGGTTGGCTTGGAAATTTCACTCCTGTCCTCCCATACGTTTCCCTCACTATTCTGGTCGATTCCCCCGGTAACCCGTCAGGTTCCCTCCTCTGCTCTGCTCACTCTCCACTCCCTGTCTCTTTGGCGGATGGTCCGATTCCGCTTCCAACTACAATCTTTTTCAGCTCCCTTAACTCCTTTGCTTAACAACCCTCGCTTCCTTCCAGGTTTAAACTCCTCTGACCAAGGTCTTCACTGCTACTATGACTTTCTAGTGAGGGGTCGCCTTCAGACGCTGGAGGAATTTCGTTCTCGCTACGACCCTCCGGTCTCTGAAGGTCTCCGACTGTTGCAAATCTTTTCCTTTCTACGCTCTTTCCCCTCTTCTCCTTCCTCTTTTCCCTCCTCTTCTACTCTGTCTGATTTTGAGCGTCTTTTTAGATACTCTCCTACCCAAAGGGGCCTATTGTCTATAATCTATAGTCAACTGAATTCTCCCCCACCCGATACCATGTTGCCCTTTATGAGAAAGTGGGAATCTGATTTTCACACTACATTCCCTCTCGACACCTGGCATTCATGTTGTGAATCTCTTAGTAGGGGTAGTTGGTAGGTCTCTCTTACAGAGACTTTGCTTAAGATTTTGCATAGGACTTACCTTGTTCCCACGTGCATACACAGGTTTTTTGCGGCCTCTTCGCCGCTATGTTTCCATGGCTGTGACCATCTAGGCTCCATGTACCACACTTGGTGGTCCTGCCCAGTTGCTAGAACTTTTTGGACAGGCGTGGTCCATATGATCAGAGAAATCACAGCGTTTTCCTGCCCGCTCCTACTGGCCTTTTGCCTTCTTAGTAAGCGACCTACCCTCATGACTTACAGGCTATTCCGTTTATCTCAATTTATCCTGATGGCGGCTCGGATTCATGTGGCGGGGAGGTGGAAGACGCCTACCCTGTCGCTGGAGAGCGTGATCGACTGAGTAAATACTATTATGTTATCTGATAAATTGAATGCTATGAGGGATGATGTGGTTTCTGTCTTTGAGAGAGTGTGGGACCCGTGGCTTTCCTCCAATTATTGTCCTGATATGCATTCGACACGGTCTTTATATTAGAACACATTTTCAACTGCTGTTTGCCTGTAATGATTGCTCACCTATATTTGACCCATGCCTTGATCCCCACCGTAAGTTTTCCATATGCCATTGCTTATTGTTACCTTTTTTTGTTTATGTTGTACCTTCTTCTTCGGGTTGAGTCCCGAATAACTGCCTGTATCTGTTTTATTGTCTATCTCAATAAAAGCTTCATGTTTGACACTAAAAATCTATCTTGAGACGGATTAGCTCAGGGGTAAGGTTACAGCTGCCGATAGAAGTCTATGGAGAAGGGAGCTGACGAAACAGAAATACACACACGCAAAGGCTACTGGAAGCTCTAAGTGTTATATCCAGTGCTGGATTCATAGGTTACTTTGCTTTGTACTGCTTTATAATAGCCTTCATGCTGCTGCTGCTGCTGAGGGTATGCTATAGGGATGTAGAAAAGGATCTCTTAAATTTAGCTCTGGCCTGTATTGCTGGTTACCTGGTGTACCTGTCATTATAAAAACTTTTTACATATCCTAGGGACTTGTTAAAAGATTTTATTGACCAGGGTCTAAGTGTTCAGACCCCAACATATCAGCAGGAAGAGAACCAGGCTACGGCTCAAGTCTCTCCAATGAGTGGGACAGTCCCATAGACTTACTATATGAGTCTGTCCTGGTCACATGACACAGAGCTGGGAGAGAACGTGCTAAGCCTGGACTTCTCTTGGCTAGTTCTACTGATCGGTTCAGGGTCTGAACACTCGGATGGCGACTTATCAAAACTTCTGACAATGTCTCTTCAGCATATCAAAAGTTTCTTATAATCACAGGTACACTTTATACCCAGGATCGCACTGCTGAGAGGTCGGCACTGACTGTAAATAGTGAAGCTCAATGAAGCTCAATATACTGCACAATTCCTAATCTGCTAGATATATATATATATATATATATATATATATATATATATACACTGTATAATGATCATTTATTTTTTAGATCATGAAGAATCGGTCACTGATGATAAAAGCAAAGACAGTCCAAGATGGTAAGACTAGTAAAGGCCAGCTTGGTGTATAGGTAGACCTCGCTATGTGTCACCATGGGGTCATACTGAAAGTTGTGGTGTCGCTTGTCCTTGGGTTCTACATTGGTTTCCCCAGGTCTCAATGTGGCTTTCTTGAGGATAATGTATCTGGTTTTGCGCTACATAGGTTTCTCACTTACATGAGCATCTACCCCCTTGCTATCCATTGCCTCAGCGTGCCCTATGTGTTTTCAGGGTGTGGCAGTGCCCCTGCCATCTACTGTGTCCATTCTGCTAACATGACTTCTTCATTGTAGGTCATCGGCTGCTTCTAACAGCGTCCTGGTCCTCCCTCCTAACACTGAGTTTGAAATACATATACAAGGAATTATTGATGGATTTGAGAAGACTATAGGTAGGTTAATTTTACTAATTGACAATAGTAAGGTAAATTACTTATTTCCATGTCTGGGATATACTGTATACCTAAATATATATCTGGGGTGAAGTAAAAAATAGACAAAGAAACCTATACTTACCTAGCCACGGTCCTCTGCAGCTCCCATTCACCTCTGTCCGGTCCCCTGATCTTCTTTCCTATTCCTGCTTTCCAAGACGAGCAATTTTGTTGCAGGACCTGCCGGCTGAGCCAATCACTGGTCAAAATGGAACATCTGTGCGGTCAGTGATTGGCTAAGCTGGCAGGTCCTGCTCCAAGAGGAAAAAGAGAGATTACCAGGAAGCTGGATGGAGAATAACAGGAGCTGCAGGGGATGGGTCTAGGTAAGTATAGTTAAATTTTCAATTTTTTTTTTAAATTATTTTAGACTATTATATGTGGCTGTTTTTCACTGGAAAACTCACAAAATATTGGCACCAAACTAATGATTTCACGCTGAGAAAACAGTCTATCAATTGCTTTAGAAACAAATGCCGGAGCACAAGACACTGAGCGAATGATAAATCCCCCCCCCCCCATCCTCTACTTCATTATTTAGCACGTCTGAGCAGAATGTATGTGACTGTAATTGTGCGCAGTCATTTGGCAGTGGATCCCATCTGGCGGTGGAGTCTGTGAGTCACTATACTGTCATCTGTATCTGTAATGCTACATTAACAAGTAGCCGAGGGCTGCGTTGGCCCGGGCACGGTGGCACAGTACATGGCAGCTCATGAGGTGGGCGCCTGTGTGTTTTTATGCCACTGATTGCTCTTTACTGTATTATTGTTGTGTTCCTGAGGAGCTTCTTTAACCCTTTCTAGACTTTCAAGTCTTCGGATACCTGACTGTTGTTTTTCTTTATCTTATACTTTGTATGGATAGATATATACATACTTTTTTATTTTCGAGCACATATGAGGCTTTAAAGGGGCACTCTGCTGCTCATTGTTTGGAACAAACTGTTCCGAACGCTGGAGCCGGCGCCGGGAACTTGTGACGTCATAGCCCCGCCCCCTCATGCCATCACATCCTCAATGCAAGTCTATAGGGGTAAAGAGGACATTTTGAACACACGGGTGTTTCCTAAATTTATTTTCCAGGAATGGATGAAGGGTAGCTTTTGAAAACTGCAATTTTCAACCTATGCTCTGCTTCATCTTTTTGGGAACAACTGACATGTGACTCTGAATTGTCGCCTGGAAATACAACAGAGCTGAGCGAGAACTCTTCGCATTTGAGGCGGATGTTTGTTACGGACCTAACAGTTACATACATTCAGAGGAAAATACAAGAAAGGAACATCCACATGTGAACCTATAACAAACAGTGCACCCCCTAGGGAAGGTGTATAGGGTGAAGTGGAGATTTGGAACAGACGGGTGTTCCCTTCATTTATTTTCCCAGGAATGGATGAAGTGTAGTTTGGGGAAAATGAAAATTGCAATTTTAGTACTGATATGTCAATTCCCAGAATGATGACCCAGAGTACAGCCAAAAGTAAAAATGATGCCCGCCCCAAACCCTATGCTCTGAATCATCCTTCTGGTAATGTGATGTGTGGGGCAGTCCCTATTCTGTTACCTCAAATGCGCACCCCGCTCAGGTGGGGAGAGAGCGCTGCGCATTTGAGGCAACTGCAAACCCCCAATTCTGTTGACTCTGTGTCCCATGGCCCATTTTTTTGGGGAAAAAAAAGATATTATCGGGTATTGGGAAAGAGGTTTTTTGGGGGTTTTTGGGGGAGGGGAGTTGGTTTTAAAATTTGGAAGACAATGTACTCTGGACTGGTATATTGGAGTCGAATTCTGGGAAATTAAAATTAGGTAAAAGGATTCAAATTTGGTGCTGCATGGAAGTGTGATAGTCCCTAAAGCAGTGTTGGCCGGAGATGATCCGGGGAACCGAAGTTCCAGAGGTGCTCTGACCCGCTCTTTGGTGGTTACCAAAGATTAGGGCCTTCAGAACTTAGAACTGCAGGAATGTCCCTGTGTTGCCAGCGTACTGGGACAGTACAAAAGAGTTGTACATGGCAACCTGTACCATGTAGACCGCAACTTTTTTGTACCATATCTTTGTTTCCCGCATGGCATTATATGGCTTGAGAACTTGATCAGAAAGATCAACTCCCCCCATATACCGATTGTAGTCCAGAATACAATCGGGCTTGAGGACCGTTGTTGTGGTACCTCGCACAGGGACAGGTGAGCTGCCGTTCCCATGAATTGTGGTCAGCATAAGGACATCCCTCTTGTCCTTATACCTGACCAGCAACAGGTTTTCATGGGAAAATGCACGGGACTCACCCCGGGGGATAGGAGTCTGCAGGGGATAGGAAGGAAGGCCTCTTTGATTCTTCCGGACTGTCCCACAAGCGACCGTGGATCTGGCAGCGAGGGATGTGAAGAGGCTGTCCGGGCATGCTTGGAGTTGTGGTTTTGCAGCATCTGATGGCCTGGAAGGCATTTACACAGATCTCCATTGGCCACTGGTGCCCAGTGGGCCCAGGCTTTTGCAGGCCCTGTTGCCTTTGTGCCTATTCTGGCAGTACCAGTACCAGATCTCTAGAAGGAATTGTTGTCTCCTTGTCCTGATGGAACTCATGAAGACTTCTGGTAGAGTCGTGATATTGTGGCCAGCTCACGTCTATTGACTTATATATTGGCCCCTCCAGCCGAGTGTTGCATTAGAGTTTACACATTTGCAAAATTTGTCATCCATAGAGACATGGTAAGAAGACATAGACATCAAGGAAGACATAGTTACTAATGTTTTTCTTGTGCTTTGTTGCAGGTAAACTTTCTCCTCTTAGTGAGGATCCCTGCTTTTCCAAATTCTTCCTTCAGCCGACGAGTGAGAAGAAAACCCTTTCTCTTAAAGAGCCAAAGTGGATTCAGAAGAAAATCTGGCCTAACTGTGAGCTTCTTCTTGGAATGGATTCAGATTATCAGAGATGGGTATGTGACCCTCAGCCCCACCAACAGGGCACCTTTCCAGCGTATGTGACCCTCAGCCCCATCAACAGGGCGCCTTCCCAACGTATGTGACCCACACCTCACCAACAGGACGCCTTCCCAGCGTATGTAACCCCCACGAACAGTGCGCCTTCCCAGCGTATGTGACCCTCAGCCCCATCAACAGGGCGCCTTCCCAGCGTATGTGTCCCACACCCCAACAACAGGGAGCCTTCCCAGCGTATGTAACCCCCACGAACAGTGCGCCTTCCCAACGTATGTGACCCTCAGCCCCACCAACAGGGCACCTTCCCTGCATGTGTGACCCTCAGCCCCACCAACAGGGCGCCTTCCCAGCGTATGTGACCCTCAGCCCCACCAACAGGGCACCTTCCCTGCATGTGTGACCCTCAGCCCCACCAACAGGGCGCCTTCCCAGCGTATGTGACCCTCAGCCCCACCAACAGGGCGCCTTCCCTGCATGTGTGACCCTCAGCCCCACCAACAGAGCGCCTTCCCAGCGTATGTGACCCTCAGCCCCACCAACAGGGTGCCTTCCCACCTTCCCAGCGTATGTGACCCTCACTTCCAGCAACAGGGCACCTTCCCAGCATATATGACCCACACCCCACCAACAAGGGGCCTTCGCAGCAAATGTGACCCAGCCCCCACCAACAGGGCACCTTCCCAGCGTATGTGACCCTCACTTCCCCAAACAGGGCGCCTTCCCAACATATGTGACCCTCGCTCCCACTAACAGGGCGCCTTCCCAGCGTATGTGACCCACACCCCCACCAACAGGGCGCCTTCCCAGTGTATGTGACCCTCACCTCCAGCAACAGGGCGCCTTCCCAGCATATGTGACCCACACCCCCACCAACAGGGCGCCTTCCCAGCTTTTATGACCCACACCCCCACCAACAGGGCGCCTTCCCAGTGTATGTGACCCTCACCTCCACAAACAGGGTGCCTTCCCAGCATATGTTATCCTTACCCCCACCAACAGGGCACCTTCCCAGCATATGTGACCCTCACTCCCACTAACAGGGCACCTTCCCAGCATATGTGACTCTCACTCCCACTAACAGGGTGCCTTCCCAGTGTATGTGACCCTCACCCCCACAAACAGGACATCTTCCCAACATATGTTATCCTTACCCCCACTAACAGGGCCTCCCTTCCAACGTTTAGAAATATCGACCTACCTCCCTACATACAGCCCTGGCATACTTATATATAACACTCACTCCGGATGTGATATGCCTGGGGATATGTGGCACTTGGAACAAAGGGTCACCGTCCAAAATATAGTCCAGGTTTTTTTCTAGGTTGTGCCATAAATGAAAAATCCAGGAGAAAGAGAAAGGGTTGCACTCACCATGCTTCTCAAATGTGCTTTATTCCATCAGGAACGGGGGTACGTACAAGCGGGTGCAGTGATGGAGCGACATGTGTTTCACGCTAGTTGCGCATCCTCTGGCTCTATCCACCTCCTGCCATACCTCTCCTTAAAGGGTACATCTCATCAAATAAACTTTTGATATATTTTAGATTAATGAATGTTGAATAACTTTCCAATAGCATGTTAATGAAAAATATGCTTCTTTCTATTGTATTTTTCCCGATCAGTCCTGTCAGCAAGCATTTCTGACTCATGCTGGAGTCCTAAACACTCAGAGCTGCCAGCCTGCTTTGTTCACAGCCAAACAGGCTGTGAACAAAGCAGGCTGGCAGCTCTGAGTGTTCTCCTTTGTGAACAAAGCAGACTGGCAGCTCGTAGTGTTTAGGACTCCAGCATGAGTCTGAAATGCTTGCTGCCAGGACTGGTAGGGAGACCCCTAGTGGTCATTTCTTCAAAGTGGAAAATTAAATAGAAAGAAGCATATTTTTTAATAACATGCAATTGTAAAGTTATTCTGCATACATTAATCTATAATATATCAAAAGTTTTTTTGATGAGAGGTACCCTTTAAATACCCTCCCCTTTAACTCACCTGTTTTCATATCTACTTGCCGGGCCGATACGTTCTCTCGATGTTGCTCACCTGTCTCTATTAGAATGACGGACCTCCCTCGTCTAGCCGCAACTTCCCAGGTCACATGATCCAACTCATGTAACTGCTAACATGCCCACCAGGGAGGAGTAACTCATCCACTGGAAGGGCCGTGCCGGCGTCACTGAAGTGCTGAACACGTGACCGGGTTGCACCGCAGCCAAGGATGCCGTGACCCCGGAGACCAGACGCCATGCCGGGAACAGCACCATTTTTGGCCTATAGCTTCTATATAGTGGTAAGGAGAAAGAAATAGCAACTATTTTGGTTTCCCCAATTGTACAAATCAAGGAGAGATATCGCTCAATGGATGAATGAAAAACAAATAACAAAGTATGAAAAAATGTGCTGTACGGAATCATAAAAACGCTAAAATACAGTTACAAATCATTGGCATGTGATACCTTCAGTCTTCACCTGAATTCTTACAAAATCACTGACATGTCTGTTCTGTCATTAAAGGGGTTATCCAGGAGAAAAACTTTTTTTTATATATCAACTGGCTCCAGAAAGTTAAACAGATTTGTAAATTACTTCTATTAAAAAATCTTAATCCTTTCAGTACTTATGAGCTTCTGAAGTTGAGTTGTTCTTTTCTGTCTAAGTGCTCTCTGATGACACCTGTCTCGGGAACTGCCCAGTTTAGAAGCAAATCCCCATAGCAAACCTCTTCTACTCTGTGCAGTTCCCAAGACAAGCTGAGATTTCAGCAGAGAGCACTGTTGCCAGACAGAAACAACAACTCAACTTCAGCAGCTGATAATTATTGAAAGGATTAAGATTTTTTAATAGAAGTAATTTACAAATCTGTTTAACTTTCTGGAGCCAGTTGATATATAAAAAAAGTTTTTCCCTGGAATACCCCTTTAAGTCCTAACGGACCCTCTGCCTCAGTTCGAATAATCCATTTTGCTTCATTTTGGAGTAGTCATTTTTGTCTGTCTCCCCTGTTATATGAGGCTGAGACTAATTCTAATCCCGCAGATTGTAATACAGTAGGGTCACTATTATGGCTTTTTCTCACATGTTCGATGAGACGGTGAGAACCAATGCCCATGCGGATAGATTTGAAATGTTCACGTATCCTGATATATATAAACACGGTATAGTTTTACCTATATAAAAATATCCACACGGGCATTGGATCACATAGACAGCAAACTTACTTTGCTTTCTGGGCAAGGAACCCTTCTTGGTGGAATTTATTTGAGTCATTAACCTTTATACTATCATATAATGCGTTTAGATTCAGTGATAAGTGGTATAAACAAATACTGTATCGGGTACCGCAATGGGTACTATGACCCTATGGCCAATTTATTAGGCTTAGAAGAATAAACAACAATGAGGAGATACAGTCATGGCTATAAATGTTGGCACCCCTGAAATTTTTCAAGGAAATTAAGTATTTCTCACAGAAAAGGATTGCAGTAACGCATGTTTTGCTATACACATGTTTATTCCCTTTTTGTGTATTGGAACTAAACCAAAAAAGGGAAAAAAAGCAAATTGGCCATAATGTCACCAAACTCCAAAAATGGTCTGGACAAAATTATTGGCACCCTTTCAAAATTATGGAAAAATAAGATTGTTTCAAGCATGTGATGCTCCTTTAAACTCACCTGGGGCAAGTAACAGGTGTGGGCAATATAAAAAATCCCACCTGAAAGCAGAGAAAAAGGAGAGAAGTTCACTTAGTCTTTGCATTGGGTGTCTGTGTGTGCCACACTAAGCATGGACAACAGAAAGAGGAGAAGAGAACTGTCTGAGGACTTGAGAACCAAAATTGTGGAAAAATATCAACAATCTCAAGGTTACAAGTCCATCTCCAGAGATCTAGATTTGCTTTTGTCCACAGTGCGCAACATTATCAAGAAGTTTGCAACCCATGGCACTGTAGCTAATCTCCCTGGATGTGGACAGAAGAGAAAAATTTATGAAAGGTGACAATGCAGGATAGTCCGGATGGTGGATAAGCAGCCCCAAACAAGTTCCAAAGATATTCAAGCTGTCCTGCAGGCTCAGGGAGCATGATTGTCAGCGCGAACTATCCATCGACATTTAAATGAAATGAAACGCTATGGCAGGAGACCCAGGAGGACCCCACTGCTGACACAGAGACATAAAAAGCAAGACTACATTTTGCCAAAATTAACTTGAGTAAGCCAAAATCCTTCTGGGAAAACGTCTTGTGGACAGATGAGACCAAGATAGAGCTGTTTGGTAAAGCGCATCATTCTACTGTTTACCGAAAACGGAATGAGGCCCACAAAGAAAAGAACACAGTACCTACAGTGACATATGGGGGAGGTCAATGATGTTTTGGGTTGTTTTGCTGCCTATGGCACTGGGGGCCTTGATTGTGTACAAGGCATCATGAAATCTGAGGATTACCAATGGATTTTGGGTCAGTGTCAGAAAGCTGGGTTTGCGTCCGAGATCTTGGGTCTTCCAGCAGGACAATGACCCCAAACATATGTCATAAAGCCCCAGAAATGGATGGAAACAAAGCGCTGGAGAGTTCTGAAGTGGCAGCAATGAGTCCAGATCTAAATCCCATTGATCACCTGTGGAGAGATCTTAAAATTGCTGTTGGGAAAAGGCGCCTTCCAATAAGAGACCTGGAGCAGTTTGTAAAGGAAGAGTGGTCCAACATTCCGGCTGAGAGGTGTAAGACGTTTATTGATGGTTATAGGAAGACACTGATTTCAGTTATTTTTTCCAAAGGGTGTGCAACCAAATATTAAGTTAAGGGTGCTAATAATTTTGTCCAGACCATTTTTGGAGTTTGGTGACATTATGTCCAATTTGCTTTTTTTCCTCCTCTTTTGGTTTAGTTCCAATACACACAAAGGGAATAAATATGTGTATAGCAAAACATGTGTTACTGCAATCCTTTCCTGAGAGAAATTCTTCATTTCAGATCGCCAGGGTCCCGCTGCTGGGGACCCCGGGGATCGCCGCTGCAGCACCCTACCATCATTACTGCGCAGAGCGAGATCGCTCTGCACGTAATGACGGGCAATACAGGGGCCGGAGCATCGTTACGTCACGGCTCCGCCCCTCGTGACGTCAAAGCCCGCCCCCGTCAATACAAGTCTATGGGAGGGGGCGTGGCGGTCGTCACGCCCCCTGCCATAGACTTGCATTAAGGGGACGGGCCGTGATGTCATGAGGGGCGGAGCCATGACGTCACGCTGCTCCGGCCCCTGTATCGCCCGTCATTACGCACAGAGCGAACTCGCTCTGCGCAGTAATGATAGCGGGGTACCGCAGCGGCGATCCCCGGGGTCCCCAGCAGCGGGACCGCGGCGATCTGACATCTTATCCCCTATCCTTTGGATAGGGGATAAGATGCCAGGGGCGGAGTACCCCTTTAAGGACTCAGATATGGACAGGATTATCCAGAATGCTATACTAAAACAATGGAGCATAATAGAAAACGACCCAGAGCTGGCAGAAATAGCTAAAAATTACCGATGCGGACAGTGTACCCACTGTAGATATAACATACAGGCAAAATACATTGTAGTGGGGGTGTAGAATGTAGAGTCTATGAGGGAGATTTATCAAAACATGTGCAAAGGAAAAGTTGCCCAGTTGCCCATAACAACCAATCAGATTGCTTCTTTCATTTTGCAGAGGCCTTGTTAAAAATGAAAGCAGCGATCTGATTGGTTGCTATGGGCAACTGGGGAAATTTCCCTCTGCACAGGTTTTGATGAATCTCCCCCTATGTGATCCAATGCCCGTGTGGATATTTTTATATAGGTAAAACTATACCGTGTTTATATATATCAGGATACGTGAACATTTCAAATCTATCCGCATGGGCATTGGTTCTCACCGTCTCATCGAACATGTGAGAAAAAGCCATAATAGTGACCCTACTGTATTACAATCTGCGGGATTAGAATTGGTCCCAGCCTCGTATAACGGGGGAGACAGACAAAAATGACTACT
The DNA here is from genome assembly GCF_029499605.1 of Hyla sarda. Taxonomy (NCBI): domain Eukaryota; kingdom Metazoa; phylum Chordata; class Amphibia; order Anura; family Hylidae; genus Hyla; species Hyla sarda. Next base: position 429,221,491 of record NC_079191.1, on the reverse strand, counting down.
CCAAAATGAAGCAAAATGGATTATGGGAACTGAGGCAGAGGGTCCGTTAGGACTTAAAGGGGTACTCCTTTGCTCAGTGTTTGGAACAAACTGTTCCAAACGCTGGAGCCGGCATTGGAAGCTTGTGACGTCATAGCCCCGCCCCCTTCATGCTGTCACACCCCGCCCCCTCAATGCAAGTCTATGGGAGGGGGCGTGACAGCCGTCACGCCCCCTCCCATAGACTTGCATTGAGGGGGCTGGGCGGGACGTCACGAGCTCCCAGCGCCGACATCACGAGCTCCCAGCGCCGACTCCAGCATTCCAAACGTTGAGCAGCTGTTCCAAACGTTGAGTAGCGGAGTACCCCTTTAATGACAGAACAGACATGTCAGTGATTTTGTAAGAATTCCGGTGAAGACCGAAGGTATCACATGCCAATGATTTGTAACTGTATTTTAGTGTTTAGAAGATTCCGTACAGCACATTATTTCGTACTTTGTTATTTGTTTTTAATTCATCCACTGAGCGATATCTCTCCTTGATTTGTACAATTGGGGAAACCAAAATAGTTGCTATTCCTTTCTCCTTACCGCTACATAGAAGCCAAAAATGGTGCTGTTCCCGACGTGGCGTCAGGTCTCCCGGTTGTCGCTGTCCTCGGCTACCGGGCAGCCCGGTCACGTGTTCAGCACTTCAGTGACGCCGGAACGGCCCTTCCAGTGGATTAGTTACTCCTCCCTGATGGGCATGTTAGAAGTTACATGAGTTGGATCATGTGACCTGTGAAGTTGCGGCTAGACGAGGGAGGTCCGTCATTCTAATGGAGACAGGTGAGCAACATCGAGAGAACGTATCGGCCCGGCAAGTAGTTATGAAAAAAGGTGAGGTTAAAGGGGAGGGTATTTAAGGGGATGTATGTCAGAAGGTGGATAGAGCCAGACGATGCGCAATTAGCGTGAAACACGTGTCGCTCCATCACTGCACCCTCTTGTACGTACCCCCCGTTCCTGATGGAATAAAGCACATTTCAGAAGCATGGTGAGTGCAAACTTTTCTCTTTCTCCTAGATTTTTCTACATATAAGTTGGTCAGCAAGTCCATTTGTGCAATTAACAGCTCCCCAGCTGCAGGTTCAAGAAGACTCCTTGTTCACATTGTCGTCGCACCCCCCCCCCCCCCCTTCCCCCATGTCGTTGATCACCGCAAATCGCCAATCAATTCAGATTCCCACCATTCAGATCCCCGGTGACCTGGAATTAAAGGGTGATAAGTGCCGTCCGAGATGGCACCTATCACTCTTTAGCAGCAGGAGTGAGGTGGCACAGGACCACCTCACTATGGTCCTGATTCGTCGGCCATTACCAGCCAACGAATCAGGACTCCTGCCGTGGGGATGTCCCTAACGGCACCCGCTCAGCCCCTATTCCAGAGGGCGAGAGCGGGTGTCGAGAGTTCTCACCTGGACATGGGGCTCCCGATCCCCGACATCGGGATCAGGGCCCCAGGAGCGGAGACAGCGGTGTTGGCGTCAGGCAGGATCCGGCAGCAGCAAGAGGTAAGGCTGTGCCTCCTGCTGTTTCCTAGCAACAACTCCCAGCATGCACAAAAGGGCTTGCTGAGAGTTGTTGGTATGCAACAGCAGAAGGCACAACTACAACTCCCAGCATGCCCTTTGGTAGTTTGTGCATGCTGGGGGTTGTAGTTATGCAAAAGCTGAAGGCACATTTTTTTATGAAAAAGGGTGCCTCCATCTGTTGCATAACTACAATCCCCAGCATGCCCTGACAGCCAAAGGGAATTCTGGGAGTTGCAGTAGTGTGCCTCCAGCTGTTGCTTTGGCTGTAAGTGCATGCTGAGAGTTGTAGTTTTGCAACAGCTGAAGTCACGCTTGTTGCGAAACAGTTTGTTACCTAACTCAGTGTTTCGCAACCAGTGTGCCTCCAGCTGTTGCAAACTACAACTCCCAGCATGCACTGAAAGACCATACATGCAGGGAGTTGTAGTTTTGCAACAGCTGGAGGCACACTGGTTGTGAAACACTGAGTTAAGTAACAAACTCTGTGTTTTGCAACCAGTGTGCCTCCAGCTGTTGCATAACTACAACCCCCAGCATGCACGGACAGCCAAAAGGCATGCTGGGAGTTGTAGTTTTGCAACAGCTGGAGGTTTCCCCCCCCTCTCCCATATGAAGGTACAGGGTACATTCACACGGGCGGGGTTTACAGTGAGTTTCTCGCTAAAAGTTTGAAATACAGCAAATTTTCCCCTGCAGCTCAAACTCCCAGCGGGAAACTCGCTGTTAACCCCGCCCATGTGATTGTACCCTAAAAACAGTACACTACACTAAACCTAAACAAAATAAAAAGTTAAACGCTACATATACATATACCCCTACACAGTCATGCCATGTACATTTGAGGTGATTTGCAAGGGGTGGCTGATCGTTACAGCGGTTTTGACATAAACGGGGGAAAAACCACCCACATGTGACCCCATTTTGGAAACTATACCCCTCACGGAAAATAACAAGGGGTATAGTGAGCCTTAAGACCCCACAGGTGTTTGAAGAATTTTCGTTAAAGGTCAATGTGAAGATACAACATTTTTCATTTTCATAAGGGGTAATGGGAAAAAGATCCCCATAATTTTTAACCCCCATATGTGGATGTTAAGTGCTCTGCGGGCATACTACAGGCCTCAGAAGTGAAGGAGTGCTATTGGGCTTTTGGAGAGAGAATTTGGCTGGAATTGAAGGCCATGTTCGTTTACAAAGCCCCCTTGGTGCCAGAACAGTGGACCGCCCTGCACACACACACATGTGACCCCATTTTGGAAACTACACCCCTCAAGGAATGTAATAAGGGGGGCAGTGAGCATTTACACCCCACTGGTGTCTGACAGATTTTTTGAACAGTGGTCTATGAAAATGAAAAATGTCATTTTTAATCTGCACAGCCCACTGTTCCAAAAGCCAGTAAAACACCAGTGGAGTGTAAATGCTCACTGCACCCCTTATTGAATTCCTTTGAGGGGTGTAGTTTCCGAAATAGGGTCACATGTGGGGGGTCCACTGTTCAGGCACCATGGGTGCTATGTAGACGCACATGGCCCCCAACTTCTATTCCAAACAAATTCTCTCTCCAAAAGCCCAATCCTTTTCTTCTGAGCATTGTAGTTCGCCCGCAGAGCACTTGACGTCCACACATGGGGTATTTTTCATTTTAGTGAAAACATTTTTTTTCATTTACACATCTGACTTTAATGAAAAGTCATCAAACACCTGTGGGGTGTTAAGGCTCACTGGACCCCATGTTACGTGCCTTGAGGGGTGTAGTTTCCAAAACAGTATGCCATGTGTTTTTTTTTTTTTTTTTTTTTTTGCTGTTTTGGCACCATAGGAGCTTCCTAAATGTGACATGCTCCCAAAAAAACATTTCAGCAAAATTCGTTTTCAAAAAGCCAAATGTGGCTGCTTTTACAAAAACATGTTAGTGTAAAAAATTTAGATTTTGAATTTTCTCCTTCACTTTGCTGCTATTCCTGTGAAACAACTAAAGGGGTATCACACTTTATGAATGTCATTTTGAATGCTCTAAGGGGTGCAGTTATTATAATGGGGTCATTTATGGGGTATTTCTGATAAGAAGGCCCTTCAAATCCACTTTAAACCTGAACTGGTCCCTAAAAATCTGATTTTGAAATTTTTTTGAAAAATATATCGTATTAGAGATATACTTATTTTCTATGGCTCTATTGTTTTTAAATATATAGTTTTGGTGATAGTGGCCATTAAAGGTGAAAAGGGGCTGGGTCCTTAAGGGGTTAAAGACACATCACAAGTAGTGCCAGTTTATTCTCACACATTTGTGCCATAAATGATCTGATAGGTGCGGGTTCAAGTACTGGCAATTTTGATCTGAGGCCCGGTGCATACACTTTAACGGTGCGTTCCCACAGGGCGTATACGCAGCGTATTTGACGCTGCGCAAAATTTATGGCAGCAGCGGGAAATATGCTGCGTATTCCTTGCTCACTATTCACACAGGGCTTTCCGGCGGCAGCCCTATGCGTGTAGTGAGTTTTGGAGGCGGGGCCGTGTCCCGGCGTGACTGTGACGCGCAGCTCCGCCTCCAAAACTCACTACACTCATAGGGCTGCCGCCGGAAAGCCCTGTGTGTATAGTGAGCAAGGGATACGCAGCGTATTTCCCGCTGCTGCCGTAAATTTTGCGCAGCGTCAAATACGCTGCGTATACGCCCTGTGGGAATGCACCCTTATACAGGAGAAGTTGTGCTTGTGTGTGGGCATATATAGGAATACACCTTTATAGAAACACCTCAAGATTGTATTGTTTTTGCCCATATCATGCACACTCACCATTACTAATTCTACAGTGCCATTTCTTTCATGCTATCATAGCTACAGCTATGCATTTTATTGCTGTAACTGGGTCATATGATCACCAGTCTGACCCACAGAAAATCACAGTACTTAATTTGTCAGAGGAATTGGTCAATCCTGGGTCATTTGACTTCCTGTGATTAACAGGATGACATCATCCCCAATTAGATCCCTCCTGCTAGCTCCCAGGCCCCTCCCCTCCCAGCTCTATCTGTATACTACTGCTGCTGCTATGTCTATAGGATCAGGATATATAGTATTTATACACCTCTCTTCCAGCTCTATCTGTATACTACTGCTGCTGCTATGTCTATAGGATCAGGATATATAGTATTTATACACCTCTCTTCCAGCTCTATCTGTATACTGCTGCTGCTATTTTTATGGGATCAGGATATATAGTAGGTATACATCTACCCTCTGGCTCTATCTGTATTCTGCTGCTAGTATCTCTATGAAAACAGGATATATAGTAGTTAAACACTTCTCCTCTAGTTTTATCTGTATACTGCTGCTGCTACTTCTATATAGTAGTTATACACCTCCCCTCTAGCTCTCTGTATACTTCTGCTGCTGCTTTCTCTATGGGATCAAGATATACAGTATTTATATACCTCCCCTGAGGCTATGCTCACACATGTTGCATTTTTACTATGTTTGACAAAATTTTTCCTAATTTTGCAAATCGTGGTAAAAACTTGTAATTTTTACGGTGATCTTAGAAAATCACAGCAAAAACACAGCCAAACCACTGCGAAAACATATTTAAAAAAAAAAATACATAAAAAATACATTAAAAAGCAATGTGTGAATACAGCTTACAGACGTCGAGTCTTCATAAAACACCTCAATTGTGAAGATAGATCAAATCATTTTCTGTTCATGACAATATTTCTCTAAAATCTGCACTTTAAGAAAATGTATCAAAACTGCCCATTATGTGAACTGAACTTTACCCAGTTATGAGCCTCAGCAATTTAGGCTTATGGTTACTGGTAGAGATGAGCGAATCGAATCAGACGAATCCGAATTCGTTCCGAATTTCATGAAAAATTTGATTCGGACCGGATCCGAATTTCGACACGATTCGAAATAACTAATTTCTTAATTTACTCCATTTTGCTATTACTCTAAAAAAAAGTGAAATTTATATATATGCAATCAGCAGTTCTACGTTAAGGGAATCAGGATGCGGGTAAGGGAATCAGGATGCTGGGTATGTATTTAAAGGGGTACTCCGCTGCTCAGCGTTCAGGATGCTGGGTATGTATTTAAAGGGGTACTCCGCTGCTCAGCATTTGGAACAAATGGTTCAGAACGCTGTAGCCGGTGCCGTGAGCTCGTGACGTCATAGCCCCGCCCCTCATGACATCACATCCCGCCCCCTCAATGCAAGTCTATGGGAGGGGGCGTGACGGCCGTCACGCCCCCTCCCATAGACTTGCATTGCGTGGGCGGGACGTGACGTCATGAGGGGGCGGGGCTATGATGTCACGGGCTCCCCTCGCCGGCTCCAGCATTTGGAACAGTTTGTTCTAAACGCTGAGCAGCGGAGTACCCCTTTAAATACATACCCAGCATCCTGAACGCTGAGCAGCGGAGTACCCCTTTAATTCCCTGAATATATATGTTGTTGTGTGCCTCTAGTGGTCCCCAATTAGACCTATATACACCTCCTTTATGCAGCGATATTTCCCAATGGTCACATCTACTGATAATACCGCGAATATAATGCACATCACAAACGTCCAAGTTACTCAGGTTCTAGTTCTTAAAGGGGTACTCCGCTGCTCAGCATTTGGAACAAATGGTTCCGAACGCTGGAGCCTGCGCCGGGGAGCTTGTGACATCATAGCCCCGCCCCCTCATGATGTCACACCCTGCCCTCTCAATGCAAGTCTATGGGAGGGGGTGTGCCATCACGCCCCCTTCCCATGGACTTGCATTGAGGGGGCGGGGTGTGATGTCATGAGGGGGCGGGGCTATGAGGTCACGAGCTCCTGGCTCCAGCGTTCGGAACAGTTTGTTCCAAACGCTGAGCAGCCGAGTACCCATAATACCCCATAGAGTATGCGAAGTATCAGTATTCACCTGATGCCCTGTGTTCGTGGTGTTTTCCTCCGGTATAGAAACGTCCTGGGAGGTGACCTTTCTTGGAATGATTCGTCCTGGGAGGTGACCTTTCTTGGAACGATTCTACGCTGGGGAAGGAAATCGCTATTTCCGAAACGCGTTAGATGCTTTTTGACCCGTATCGGCAGCTGTAGTAACGTCACAAACAGCCGTAGGTCTCTGCAATTTACTACGGAACGGAATCAGCCGGTAGAAGAAGCCGCCGGCGGGGGGCAGTCTCCCAGCTTAGGATCGTTCCAAGCAAGGTCATCTCCCAGGGCGTTCCTGTACCGGAGGTAAACGAACACAGGACATAAGGTGATTACTGATACCTCGCATACTATATGGAGTATTAAGAACTAGCAACTAAGTAACTTGGACGTTTGTGATGTGCATTATATCGCGGTATTATCAGTATATGTGACCATTGGGAAATATTGTTGCATAAAGGAGCTGTATATAGGTCTAATTGGGGACCACTAGTAGCATACAATAGCATATATATTCAGGGAATTAAAGGGTTACTCCGGTGGAAAACTTTTTTTTTTTTTTTTTTTTTTTTTTTTTTTTTATCAACTGGAGCCAGAAAGTTAAGCAGATTTGTAAATTACTTCTATTAAAAAATCTTAATCCTTCCAGTACTTATTAGCTGCTGAATACTACAGAGGAAATTATTTTCTTTTTGGAACACAGAGCTCTCTTCTGACATCACAAGCACAGTGCTCTCTGCTGACATCTCTGTCCATTTTAGGAACTGTCCAGAGTAGGAGTAAATCTCCATAGCAAACATATGCCGCTCTGGACAGTTCCTAAAATGGACAGAGATGTCAGCAGAGAGCACTGTGCTCGTGATGTCAGCAGAGAGCTCTGTGTTCCAAAACGAAAAAAAATTTCCTCTGTAGTATTCAGCAGCTAATAAGTACTGGAAGGATTAAGATTTTTTAATAGAAGTCATTTACAAATCTGTTTAACTTTCTGGCACCAGTTGATAAAAAAAAATAAATAAATAAATAAAATAAAGTTTTCCACCGGAGTACCCCTTTAAATACATACCCTGGATAGGAAAATGAATTCTATTGTTACAGCGCTGGCACTTTATATTAATATTTTTAAAATATATATAATGCACTAATCTTTGAATAGTATTCAACTATTCTAACAGTCTGAGTCACTGTACATAGCACCTTACATTATTAGTCACTATTATAGCCCGGAAAAAGCCGTTTTTAATATCGATTTACTGCGAATTTATTTGGATCGAATCAAATTTTTCAAAAATTCGCTCCTCTCTAGTTGCTGGAGTCTAGCCAGGTGATAGGTTGGTCTCATTAGTTGAATTGGAGTGAATAAACTCCACCCCCTCTCTCTGCTATGCCAGAGTAATCATGGGAAATGTACCGTATTTTTTGCTGTATAAGATGCACTTTTTCTTCCCCAAAACTGGGGGGGAAAAGTCGGTGCGTCTTATACGGCGAATACACACCTATCGCGGCGGTCCCTGCGGCCATCAACGGCCGGGACCCGCGGCTAATACAGGACATCACCGATCGCGGTGATGCTCTGTATTAACCCTTCAGACGCGGCGATCAAAGCTGACCGCCGCGTCTGAAGGGAAAGTGACACTAACCCGGCTGTTCGGGACCGCCGCGATTTCACCGCGGCGGTCCCGAACAGCCCGACTGAATAGCCGGGTTAGTGGTTACAGGACACCGGGGGGGACCTTACCTGCCTCCTCGGTGTCTTCTCCGTTCAGGGATCCCCTGTATGGCCGGCGCTCTCCTACCTCGTCATCACGTCGTGATGGCGGCGACGGAGAGCGAGGATACCCGGCCGGCAGCAGAGACGTTCCGGAGCGACGGGGACGCGGCGACAGCGATGGAGCGACATCCAGGGCAGCAGTGACGGGGGGACACACGTGAGTATTACCTCCTATGCAGTGGTCTTCAATCTGCAGACCTCCAGATGTTGCAAAACTACAACTCCCAGCATGCCCGGACAGCAAACGGCTGTCCGGGCATGCTGGGAGTTGTAGTTTTGCAACATCTGGAGGTCCGCAGGTTGAAGACCACTATTGGGTTCAAAATCTTTATTTTTTTAGATTTTGCACTTATAAATTGGGTGCGTCTTATACGCCGGTGCGTCCTATAGGGCGAAAAATCCGGTAGGCAGTATGAGAATTTAATTTCTGCTCTGAAATGGAAATCAATATGGATGAAAACCCCATGCCTGCCACATCAGCTAAAAACAGGTAGGCACATGGCATACACAAAAACCCTCTTCATTTATTTTCTAATAATAGCCTGTATAGAAAAACAAGTTTCCAGAGTGCTTCTTTAAGATGTGGTCTGATAGGTGGGGTTTATGATAGCAGACAAGTACCTACAGGCTCCTGATATGTAAATCTAGTACTAGGTGCAGGGACATCTCTTTGATGCCCCATGATGTTTCACGCCATTGCCGTCCTTATATTATTTACAATGTCTTGCTTATAATTCACAGGTGAAAAGTATATTTTCTATTCTCGAATGCTCCATGGAGGAAGTCCAAAACTACAGCAGCCATTTTAAAAAGTTCTCCGCCATGGTGGAAGCGGCTGAGAACGTGAAGGGGAAGATAAGCGGCGCCCAGGCTGAGCTGACGCCGGAGGATTATAGAGGGATCCTGGCCACGGTGAGAGGCTTCGTCCAGGAGTGTCAGCACATGAGCGTAGAGAGAAGAGTCCTCAATATTAAAGTGAGGAGCCTGGACTTACAGACCGTGTGTCTTCAGCATCTCCAGGCGGTGGTAGACATCATCCACACCTCCCTGCCAGCTATGGCTTACACCAAGAATATGCAGCTTTTGGAAGTAAGTGAACCCTTTGTATTCAATGATCGTTTTTATCTGGTTTCAGTACAGTAATTGTCATTCGTAGGTTGGCATGCCCTCATTTTGATGCCAAGTCATATCGTGTGACCTTGGGGCTGGGTTCCACCTTAAAGGGGTATTCCGCCCCTAGACATCTTATCCCCTATCCAAAGGATAGGGGATAAGATGTCAGATCGCCGGGGTCCCGCTGCTGGGGACCCCTGGGATCCCCGCTGCGGCACCGCGCTATCATTACAGCACAGAGCGAGTTCGCTCTGCACGTAATGATGGGCGGTACAGGGGCCGGAGCATCGTTACGTCACGGCTCCGCCCCTCGTGATGTCACGGCCCGCCCCTTTCAATACAAGTCTATGGGAGGGGGCGTGGTGGTCGCCACGCCCCCTCCCATAGACTTGCATTAAGGGGACGGGCCGTGATGTCACGAGGGGCGGCGCCATGAAGTCACGCTGCTCCGTCCCCCGTATCGCCCGTCATTACGTGCAGAGCGAACTCGCTCTGTGCTGTAATGATAGCGCGGTGCCGCAGCGGGGATCCCGGGGGTCCCCAGCAGCGGGACCGCGGCGATCTGACATCTTATCCCCTATCCTTTGGATAGGGGATAAGATGTCTAGGGGCGGAATACCCCTTTAAAAGCTTCCACCAAAGAAGCTTTTACTGCTTTGGAGCATATACATACCTTCCTCAACATAGCTGGCATCTACATCTCTACATTTAGTCAACCCCACCCCATATGAGTCATCAGCTCCCATCACGCCCCCTCCCATAGGCTTGCATTGAGGGGGCGGAGCATGACATCACAAGGGGGCGGGGCTGTAATGTCACACTACCCCAGCCCCTGTATCACCCATCATCAGCCACGGAGCGATCTCCGCCCCCCCACGTGCAGCTCATGAACGAGGGTGCTGCGGGGGTCCCCATTGGCGGGCCTCCCGCGATCAGACATCTGATCCCCCATCCTTTAGATAGGGGATAAGATGTCTAGGGACGGAGTACCCTTCTAGGGGCGGAGTACTAGAGGGGTGTGGTCGTGATGTCACGACCCCCTCCACCTGCACCCAGCGTTCTAAATGAATGCCGGGTGCTGCACAGAGATCATTGGGGTCCCAGCCGCGCGATCCTCGCGATCAGACATCTTATCTCCTTTCCTTAAAGGGGTACCCCACTGGAAAACATTTTCTTTTAAATCAACTGGTGCCAGAAAGTTAAACAGATTTGTAAATTACTTCTATTAAAAAATCTTAATCCTTCCAGTACTTAAAAGCTGCTGTATAGAGGAAGTCTTTTCTTTTTGAATTTCCTTTCTGTCTGACCACAGTGCTCACTGCTGACACCTCTGTCCATTTTAGGAACTGTCCAGAGTAGGAGCAAATCCTCATAGCAAACCTCTCCTGCTCTGGACAGTTCCTGACATGGACAGAGGTGTCAGCAGAGAGCACTGTGGTCAGACTGAAAAGAAATTAAAAAAGAAAAGAACTTCCTCTGTAGTATACCGCAGCTGATAGGTACTGGAAGGATTAAGATTTTTAAATAGAAGTCATTTACAAATCTGTTTAACTTTCTGACACCAGTTGATTTAAAAGAAAATGTTTTCCAGTGGAGTACCCCTTTAAAGGGGTATTCCAGGCAAAAACATTTTATCCCATATCCACTGAGGGGACTGAGTCTCTAGTTTCGGAAACCTCCGGGTTTCTGGGACTGGGGACGTGACTTCACGCCACGCCCCCTCCATTCATGTCTATGGGAGGGGGCGTGACGTCCGTCACGCCCCCTCCCATAGACATGACTGGAGGGGGCGTGGCGTGGTGTGACGTCACATCCCCAGTCCCGGAAACCCAGAAGTTTCCGAAAACTAGAGACTCAGTCCCCGCATAGAATACGGGTACTGCAGGGAGATCGCGGGGGTCCCAGCAGCGGCCCCCCGTGATCAGACATCTTATCCCCTATTCTTTGGATAGGGGATAAAAACATTTTGCCTGGAATACCCCTTTAAGGCTATCTTTCATATTAGATAGGGCCAGGTTGGCCGAATGGTTCTTATTTGCCAAGACATTCTATGTTTAAGTTACAAACAATTCCTAAAAGTTAATGGTCGTCTGTGATTTACAAGGAATTGACCTTTCCGCTTTCTTAAAATAGAAAATGAAACATTAACGGAATCTTAAAATCTCCAGAATGCTTGCCTAAATGTAATTCTAAACCCAGTGGAGACATTTCTTTGTTTTTAGGTCCCGCTGACCTAAATAGTCTATAAACTTCATCTAGTTAAAGTCTCAACCGAGAGAAGATCCGGTCTCTCTAAGGGGAAATAACATGTCTTAAGTGTTTCCGGTAAAGCGGCTTCTAATGGCAAAAAGTAATTCCCTCCTGCAGTTCACATTACGTCCATGACATCTCATTACGAAAATACGTTTTACAACTTGTGGACGCATATATTAACGCAGCTATTCACGTAACTGTCTGCGGCGTCCCTATAGTCATACATGGTGGTTGACAATCCCTTGATGATAAAACCAGTTACATGTACTATTCATTCCCACTGTCCCTGTTGGCAAAGAGAAGTAAAGATAGCGTCTTCCTATATACATGAAGCAGCATAACCATAAGGAGAACTGATTTCCCATTGAAGGAGATTTATCATTCTTTTCAAACGTATGGCTTTTATATGACTATTTTTTTTTAACTTACTTTTGGTTACGTGTGAACTATTTATCAAATAGTCGCACGACCTTGATAAATAAATCGCACGTAAGCAAAAATCGGGAAACCCGCTTACAAAAGCATTTTTTAATAGCCAAAGTTCTTTATCAACCCTGTGTGAATATGTGTGTCTGAGTGTATGACTACTACTACTCCCATCATGGAACAGAGTCTGTTCCACGTTGGGTGTAGTAGTACAGGGGATAAGGGATTGATCGCACTGGGTCTCACTTCTAAGACCCAATGCGATCAGCAGTTATAAAGCTGCGATATATATACTACTGTGTAAACCTTCATTTTGAAATCCCCCGCCGTGAGCCCTGAATGGCTGGCACTGATGAGCCATTCAGGGCTCCCGGCGGGGTTTTTAAACTACTACTTTGTCCCCCAAATTTATGCCCCATGCATGTTTATTATAATTAATTGGCCCCAGTGTGTTTATAATAATTAATTGGTCCCAGTGTGTTTATAATAATTCATTGGCCCCAGTGTGTTTATAATAATTAATTGGCCCCAGTGTGCTTATAATAATTCATTGGCCCCAGTGTGTTTATAATAATACATTGGCCCCAGTGTGTTTATAATAATACATTGGCCCCAGTGTGTTTATAATAATACATTGACCTCAGTGTACTTATAATAATTCATTGGCCCCAGTGTGTTTATAATAATTCATTAGCCCCAGTGTGTTTATAATAATTCATTGGCCCCAGTGTGTTTATAATAATTCATTGACCTCAGTGTACTTATAATACTTCATTGGCCCCAGTGTGTTTATAATAATTCATTGGCTCCAGTGTGTTTATAATAATTCATTGGCCCCAGTGTGTTTATAATAATTCATTGGCCCCAGTGTGTTTATAATAATTCATTGGCCCCAGTGTGTTTATAATAATTCATTGGCCCCAGTGTGTTTATAATAATTCATTGGCCCCAGTGTGTATAAAATAATTCATTGGCCCCAGTGTGTTTATAATAATTCATTGGCCCCAGTGTGTTTATAATAATTCATTGGCCCCAGTGTATATATAATAATTCATTAGCCCCAGTGTATATATAATAATACATTGGCCCCAGTGTGTTTATAATAATTCTTTGGCCCCAGTGTTTTTATAATAATTCATAGGCCCCAGTGTGTTTATAATAATTCATTGGCCCCAGTGTATATATAATAATTCATTGGCCCCAGTGTGTTTATAATAATTCATTGGCCCCAGTGTGTTTATAATAATTAATTGGCCCCAGTGTGTTTATAATAATACATTGGCCCCAGTGTGTTTATAAGAATTCTTTGGCCCCAGTGTGTTTATAATAATTCATTGGCCCCAGTGTGTTTATAATAATTCATTGGCCCCAGTGTGTTTATAATAATTCATTGGCCCTAGTGTGCTTATAATAATTCATTGGCCCCAGTGTGTTTATAATAATTAATTGGCCCCAGTGTGTTTATAATAATTCATTGGCCCCAGTGTATATATAATAATTAATTGGCCCCAGTGTGTATATAATAATTCATTGGACCCAGTGTGTATATAATAATTCATTGGCCCCAGTGTGTTTATAATAATTCATTGGCCCTAGTGTATATATAATAATTCATTGGCCCCAGTGTGTTTATAATAATTCATTGGCCCCAGTGTGTTTATAATAATTCATTGGCCCCAGTGTGTTTATAATAATTCATTGGCCCCAGTGTGTATATTATAATTCATTGGCCCCAGTGTGTATATAATAATTCATTGGCCCTAGTGTATATATAATAATTCATTGGCCCCAGTGTGTTTATAATAATTCATTGGCCCCAGTGTGTTTATAATAATTCATTGGCCCCAGTGTGTTTATAATAATTCATTGACCTCAGTGTACTTATAATACTTCATTGGCCCCAGTGTGTTTATAATAATTCATTGGCTCCAGTGTGTTTATAATAATTCATTGGCCCCAGTGTGTTTATAATAATTCATTGGCCCCAGTGTGTTTATAATAATTCATTGGCCCCAGTGTGTTTATAATAATTCATTGGCCCCAGTGTGTTTATAATAATTCATTGGCCCCAGTGTGTATAAAATAATTCATTGGCCCCAGTGTGTTTATAATAATTCATTGGCCCCAGTGTGTTTATAATAATTCATTGGCCCCAGTGTATATATAATAATTCATTAGCCCCAGTGTATATATAATAATACATTGGCCCCAGTGTGTTTATAATAATTCTTTGGCCCCAGTGTTTTTATAATAATTCATAGGCCCCAGTGTGTTTATAATAATTCATTGGCCCCAGTGTATATATAATAATTCATTGGCCCCAGTGTGTTTATAATAATTCATTGGCCCCAGTGTGTTTATAATAATTAATTGGCCCCAGTGTGTTTATAATAATACATTGGCCCCAGTGTGTTTATAAGAATTCTTTGGCCCCAGTGTGTTTATAATAATTCATTGGCCCCAGTGTGTTTATAATAATTCATTGGCCCCAGTGTGTTTATAATAATTCATTGGCCCTAGTGTGCTTATAATAATTCATTGGCCCCAGTGTGTTTATAATAATTAATTGGCCCCAGTGTGTTTATAATAATTCATTGGCCCCAGTGTATATATAATAATTCATTGGCCCCAGTGTGTATATAATAATTCATTGGACCCAGTGTGTATATAATAATTCATTGGCCCCAGTGTGTTTATAATAATTCATTGGCCCTAGTGTATATATAATAATTCATTGGCCCCAGTGTGTTTATAATAATTCATTGGCCCCAGTGTGTTTATAATAATTCATTGGCCCCAGTGTGTTTATAATAATTCATTGGCCCCAGTGTGTATATTATAATTCATTGGCCCCAGTGTGTATATAATAATTCATTGGCCCTAGTGTATATATAATAATTCATTGGCCCCAGTGTGTTTATAATAATTCATTGGCCCCAGTGTGTTTATAATAATTCATTGGCCCCAGTGTGTTTATAATAATTCATTGGCCCCAGTGTGTTTATAATAATTCATTGGCCCCAGTGTGTTTATAATAATTCATTGGCCCCAGTGTGTTTATAATAATTCATTGGCCCCAGTGTGTTTATAATAATTCATTGGCCCCAGTGTGTTTATAATAATTCATTGGCCCCAGTGTGTTTATAATAATACATTGGCCCCAGTGTGTATATAATAATTCATTGGCTCCAGTGTGTTTATAATAATTCATTGGCCCCAGTGTGTATATAATAATTCATTGGCCCCAGTGTGTTTATAAGAATTCATTGTCCCCAGTGTGTTTATAATAATTCATTGGCCCCAGTGTATATATAATAATTCATTGGCCCCAGTGTGTTTATAATAATTCATTGTCCCCAGTGTGTTTATAATAATTCATTGGCCCCAGTGTGTTTATAATAATCATTGGCCCCAGTGTGTTTATAATAATTCATTGGCCCCAGTGTATATATAATAATTCATTGGCCCCAGTGTGTTTATAATAATTCATTGGCCCCAGTGTGTTTATAATAATTCATTGGCCCCAGTGTATATATAATAATTCATTGTCCCTAGTGTGTTTATAATAATTCATTGGCCCCAGTGTGTTTATAATAATTCATTGTCCCTAGTGTATATATAATAATTCATTGGCCCCAGTGTGTTTATAATAATTAATTGGCCCCAGTGTGTTTATAATAATTCATTGGCCCCAGTGTATATATAATAATTCATTGGCCCCAGTGTGTTTATAATAATTCATTGGCCCCAGTGTGTTTATAATAATCATTGGCCCCAGTGTGTTTATAATAATTCATTGGCCCCAGTGTGTATATAATAATTCATTGGCCCCAGTGTGTTTATAATAATTCATTGGTCCCAGTGTATATATAATAATTCATTGGCCCCAGTGTGTTTATAATAATTGATTGGCCCCAGTGTGTTTATAATAATTCATTGGCCCCAGTGTATATATAATAATTCATTGGCCCCAGTGTGTTTATAAGAATTCATTGGCCCCAGTGTGTTTATAAGAATTCATTGGCCCCAGTGTGTTTATAATAATTCATTGGCCCCAGTGTGTTTATAATAATTCATTGGCCCCAGTGTGTTTATAATAATTCATTGGCCCCAGTGTATATATAATAATTCATTGGCCCCAGTGTGTTTATAATAATTCATTAGCCCCAGTGTGTTTATAATAATTAATTGGCTCCAGTGTATATATAATAATGCATTGGCCCCAGTGTATATATATAATAATTCATTGGCCCCAGTGTGTTTATAATAATTCATTAGCCCCAGTGTATTTATAATAATTCATTGGCTCCAGTGTGTTTATAATAATTCATTGGCCCCAGTGTGTTTATAATAATTCATTGGCCCCAGTGTGTTTATAATAATTAATTGGCCCCAGTGTGTTTATAATAATTCATTGGCCCCAGTGTGTTTATAATAATTCATTGGCTCCAGTGTGTTTATAATAATTCATTGGCCCCAGTGTGTTTATAATAATTCATTGGCCCCAGTGTGTTTATAATAATTAATTGGCCCCAGTGTGTATATAATAATTCATTGGTCCCAGTGTGTATATAATAATTCATTGGCCCCAGTGTGTTTATATTAATACATTGGCCCCAGTGTATATATAATAATTCATTGGCTCCAGTGTATATATAATAATTCATTGGCCCCAGTGTGTTTATAATAATTCATTGGCCCCAGTGTGTTTATAATAATTCATTGGCTCCAGTGTGTTTATAATAATTCATTGGCCCCAGTGTGTTTATAATAATTCATTGGCCCCAGTGTATATATAATAATTCATTGGCCCCAGTGTATATATAATAATTCATTGGCCCCAGTGTGTTTATAATAATTCATTGGCCCCAGTGTGTTTATAATAATTCATTGGCCCCAGTGTGTTTATAATAATACATTGGCCCCAGTGTGTTTATAATAATTCATTGGCCCCAGTGTGTTTATAATAATTCATTGGCCCCAGTGTGTTTATAATAATTCATTGGCCCCAGTGTGTTTATAATAATTCATTGGCCCCAGTGTGTTTATAATAATTAATTGGCCCCAGTGTGTATATAATAATTCATTGGTCCCAGTGTGTTTATATTAATACATTGGCCCCAGTGTATATATAATAATTCATTGGCTCCAGTGTATATATAATAATTCATTGGCCCCAGTGTGTTTATAATAATTCATTGGCCCAAGTGTGTTTATAATAATTCATTGGCTCCAGTGTGTTTATAATAATTCATTGGCCCCAGTGTGTTTATAATAATTCATTGGCCTCAGTGTGTTTATAATAATTCATTGGCCCCAGTGTGTTTATAATAATGCATTGGCCCCAGTGTATATATAATAATTCATTGGCCCCCAGTGTGTATATAATAATTAATTGGCCCCAGTGTATATATAATAATTAATTGGCCCCAGTGTGTTTATAATAATTCATTGGCCCCAGTGTGTTTATAATAATTCATTGGCCCCAGTGTGTTTATAATAATTCATTGGCCCCAGTGTGCTTATTCCCCCTCCTGCTGCCTGCTCCTCATCTTCTTAGAGTAAGGCAGCAGCAGGACATGTCGAGAATCCGCGGCGATGAATGAATTATTGAAGCTAACACGTCCCCGCTGCTTCCCTGCTCCTAGCAGCGCAATCAGCGCACCATGCGGGTCATTTCTATTCTCCGCTGCTCATCTCTGTACCCGCCGGTGATGAGCAGCAGAAAATAGACATGTCCCGGCAGTGCGCTGATTGCACTAGGATCAGGGCAGCAGCGGGGACGTGTCGTGCGGTGGCGGTGAATAAATGAACGAATGAAGCCTACATGCGGGACACGTCGGGCTTTATTCATTCATTCACCGCCGCCAGTTCCCAACATGTCCCGCTGCTGCCCTTCTTCAAGAACATGAGGAGCATTATAAGCACACTGGGGCCAATGAATTATTACAAACTCACTGGGGCCAATGAATTATTATATATACACTGGGGCCAATGTATTATTATAAACACACTGGGGCCAAAGAATTATTATAAACACACTGGGGCCAATGAATTATTATATATACACTGGGGCCAATGAATTATTATAAACACACTGGGGCCAATGTATTATTATATACACACTGGGGCCAATGAATTATTATATACACACTGGGTCCAATGAATTATTATAAACACACTGGGGCCAATGAATTATTATAAATACACTGAGGTCAATTAATTATTATAAACACACTGGGGCCAATGAATTATTATACACACACTGGGGCCAATGAATTATTATATATACACTGGGGCCAATGAATTATTATAAACACACTGGGGCCAATTAATTATTATAAACACACTGGGGCCAATGAATTATTATAAACACACTGGGGCCAATGAATTATTATAAACACACTGGGGCCAATTAATTATTATAAACACACTGGGGCCAATGAATTATTATAAACACACTGGGGCCAATGAATTATTATAAACACACTGGGGCCAATAAATTATTATATATACACTAGGGCCAATGAATTATTATAAATACACTGGGGCCAATGAATTATTATAAACACACTGGGGCCAATAAATTATTATATATACACTAGGGCCAATGAATTATTATAAACACACTGGGGCCAATAAATTATTATAAACACACTGGGGCCAATGTATTGTTATAAACATACTGGGGCCAATGAATTATTATATACACACTGGGGCCAATGTATTGTTATAAACACACTGAGGCCAATGAATTATTATATACACACTGGGGCCAATGAATTATTATATACACACTGGGGCCAATGAATTATTATATACACACTGGGGCCAATGAATTATTATAAACACACTGGGGCCAATGAATTATTATATACACACTGGGGCCAATGAATTATTATACACACACTGGGGCCAATGTATTGTTATAAACACACTGGGGCCAATGAATTATTATGTACACACTGGGGCCAATGAATTATTATAAACAAACTGGGGCCAATGAATTATTATATATACACTGGGGCCAATGAATTATTATACACACACTGGGGCCAATGTATTGTTATAAACACACTGGGGCCAATGAATTATTATAAACACACTGGGGCCAATGAATTATTATATATACACTGGGGCCAATGAATTATTATAAACACACTGGGGCCAATGAATTATTATAAACACACTGGGGCCAATGAATTATTATATACACACTGGGGCCAATGAATTATTATAAATACACTGGGGCCAATGAATTATTATAAACATACGGGGGCCAATGAATTATTATAAACACACGGGGGCCAATGAATTATTATAAACACACTGGGGCCAATTAATTATTATAAACACACGGGGGCCAATAAATTATTATAAACACACTGGGGCCAATGAATTATTATAAACACACTGGGGCCAATGTATTGTTATAAACACACTGGGGCCAATGAATTATTATAAACAAACTGGGGCCAATTAATTATTATAAACACACTGGGGCCAATGAATTATTATAAACACACTGGGGGCCAATGTATTATTATATACACACTGGGGCCAATGAATTATTATAAACACACTGGGGGCCAATGCATTATTATAAACACACTGGGGCCAATGCATTATTATAAATACACTGGGGCCAATGAATTATTATAAACACACTGGGGCCAATGAATTATTATAAACACATGGGGGCCAATAAATTATTATAAACACACTGGGGGCCAATGCATTATTATAAACACACTGGGGGCCAATGCATTATTATAAACAAACTGGGGCCAATGAATTATTATAAACACACTGGGGCCAATGAATTATTATAAACACACGGGGGCCAATAAATTATTATAAACACACTGGGGGCCAATGCATTATTATAAACACACTGGGGGCCAATGCATTATTATAAACACACTGGGGCCAATGAATTATTATAAACACACTGGGGCCAATGAATTATTATAAACACACTGGGGCCAATGAATTATTATAAACACACTGGGGCCAATGTATTATTATAAACACACTGGGGCCAATGAATTATTATAAACACACTGGGGCCAATGAATTATTATAAACACACTGGGGCCAATGAATTATTATAAACACACTGGGGCCAATGAATTATTATAAACACACTGGGGCCAATGAATTATTATATACACACTGGGGCCAATGAAAAATTATAAACACACTAGGGCCAATGAAATATTATAACCACACTGGGGCCAATGAATTATTATAAACACACTGGGGCCAATGAATTATTATAAACACACTGGGGCCAATGAATTATTATAAACACACTGGGGCCAATGAATTATTATAAACACACTGGGGCCAATGAATTATTATAAACACACTGGGGCCAATGAATTATTATAAACACACTGGGGCCAATGAATTATTATAAACACACTGGGGCCAATGAATTATTATATACACACTGGGGCCAATGAAAAATTATAAACACACTAGGGCCAATGAAATATTATAACCACACTGGGGCCAATGAATTATTATAAACACACTGGGGCCAATGAATTATTATAAACACACTGGGGCCAATGAATTATTATAAACACACTGGGGCCAATGAATTATTATAAAGACACTGGGGACAATGAATTATTATAAACACACTGGGGCCAATGAATTATTATAAACACACTGGAGCCAATGAATTATTATAAACACACTGGGGCCAATGTATTATTATAAACACACTGGGGCCAATACATTATTATAAACACACTGGGGCCAA
The DNA here is from genome assembly GCF_029499605.1 of Hyla sarda. NCBI lineage: Eukaryota > Metazoa > Chordata > Amphibia > Anura > Hylidae > Hyla > Hyla sarda. The sequence goes on along the minus strand of NC_079191.1, from coordinate 429,200,673 downwards.
TGAATTATTATAAACACACTGGGGCCAATGTATTATTATAAACACACTGGGGCCAATGAATTATTATATACACACTGGAGCCAATGAATTATTATATACACACTGAGGCCAATGAATTATTATAAACACACTGGGGCCAATGAATTATTATAAACACACTGGGGCCAATGAATTATTATAAACACACTGGGGCCAATGTATTATTATAAACACACTGGGGCCAATACATTATTATAAACACACTGGGGCCAATGAATTAATATAAACACACTGGGGCCAATGAAGTATTATAAACACACTGGGGCCAATGAATTATTATAAACACACTGGGGCCAATGAATTATTATAAACACACTGGGGCCAATGTATTATTATAAACACACTGGGGCCAATACATTATTATAAACACACTGGGGCCAATGAATTAATATAAACACACTGGGGCCAATGAATTATTATAAACACACTGGGGCCATGGAATTATTATAAACACATTGGGGCCATTGAATTATTATAAACACACTGGGGCCAATGAATTATTATAAACACACTGGGGCCAATGAATTATTATAAACACACTGGGGCCAATGAATTATTATAAACACACTGGGGCCAATGAATTATTATATACACACTGGGGCCAATGAATTATTATATACACACTGGGGCCAATGAATTATTATAAACACACTGGGGCCAATGAATTATTATAAACACACTGGGGCCAATACATTATTATAAACACACTGGGGCCAATGAATTATTATAAACACACTGGGGCCAATGAATTATTATAAACACACTGGGGCCAATGAATTATTATATACACACTGGGGCCAATGAATTATTATATACACACTGGGGCCAATGAAAAATTATAAACACACTGGGGCCAATGAAATATTATAACCACACTGGGGCCAATGAAATATTATAAACACACTGGGGCCAATGTATTATTATAAACACACTGGGGCCAATGAATTAATATAAACACACTGGGGCCAATGAATTATTATAAACACACTGGGGCCTATACATTATTATAAACACACTGGGGCCAATGAATTAATATAAACACACTGGGGCCAATGAATTATTATAAACACACTGGGGCCAATACATTATTATAAACACACTGGGGCCAATGATTTATTATAAACACACTGGGGCCAATGAATTATTATAAACACACTGGGGCCTATACATTATTATAAACACACTGGGGCCAATGAATTATTATAAACACACTGGGGCCAATGAAATATTATAAACACACTGGGGCCAATGAATTATTATAAACACACTGGGGGCCAATGAATTATTATAAACACACTGGGGCCAATGAATTATTATATACACACTGGGGCCAATGAATTATTATAAACACACTGGGGCCAATGAATTATTATAAACACACTGGGGCCAATGAATTATTATAAACACACTGGAGCCTATGAATGGAATAATGAATAATGGGTTATTTACGTAGTCTGCCAAAATTCTTACACAATTATTTTGTGCCTTATTCTATTTTAACGCCACAGGGTTATATATATATATATATATGTTTTTTTCACATTATTATGAGGGTATTGAGCATTATTTCCTGTTTTTTTTTTTTTTTCTTTGTTACAATGCAGGCAGCTTTGTTTTTTCTTATTTTTTTTTCTCCTACTGTTCTAGCATTAAAGGGGTACTCTGCTACCCCAGCGTTCGGAACATTTTGTTCCAAACGCTTGAAGCAGCCGGCGGGGGTCGTGCCGTCACGGCCATGCCCCTTAATGGAAGTCTATGTGAGGGGACGTGGCAGTCCCTCCACCCATTGAAGCACTGTCATGCTCCCTTTTAACACCTGCCTAGTGATGTAATGTCTCGGGCCACACTTCAACATGGGAAAAGCCCAAGACAACACATTTTGTATGCTGCTAAAAATAAACATCAGGAAAAAGATCCCATAATATTTGTGAGAGGAGCCGTCAAACACAGGTACAGACACTTAATTGTAAACAACACTAACTTTACAGCCCCTGTAGCACAGACAAATAAAAAAAATTCCAGAATACCCCTTTAAGTCATATTTAATGAACGTCCCCTAATGACGGTAGACAGGATTTTAGCACCTCCGTAGTATTGTAGTAGGTAACATGCGTTCCAGTTATGGGGTTAGAATTACGGACAACTCTTCTGAGGCCAAATTTATTTAAAATTCTTACTGATACTTAAGAAATCATTGGTCTCCTTCATCAAGTTTCCTGCGATCTCAAGTGGGCAATTCGGCGTTGCGCCGCTCGAGTTGGGAGCCGTCTGCCATCGACTCACGTTCAATGGGAGACGGAAAGAACTTGGCTGCTGCGTTAATTTAGCTGATTTGTGATGGAGCGGAATATATTCAGTGTATTAACATATACTTCAGGGGGCTCCATCCACGGGCCATGAATAATGCATCCAGTACATGATCAAGGATTCACAGTCTTCCTGTAATTGTCTTATCTTTTTTTTGTGTTTTTGTATATTTTATAGAAGACCGCTGATGCTGTAGAACAGTGGTCTCCAATCTGCGATCCTACAGCTGTTGCAAGACTACGACTCCCAACATGCCCGGACAGCCAACGGCTGTCCGGGCATGCTGGGAGTTGTAGTTTTGCAACAGCTGGAGGGCCGCAGTCTGGAGACCAATGCTGTAGGATAAGACTGCAGGGATGCATTACATTCCAATATGCATCTATATACATTATGGTCCCTGAAGGATAACATCACGACTTGCAGATATGTTGGATGTATACATCAGTATCCTTTCAAAATGGGATGCTGAAGTCAGTGGGGTATTTAGGTTTTGTGCTGCCCTAGGCCTGACTAAACTCATACACCCTCGTTATCTTAATTTGCTCGCCCCTTCTTAACAAGACCACAAATTTTAAGACCCACCTCTTCCTCTATAAACCCCACCCCTTCCTCTATAAATTCCACCCCTTCCTCTATAAACCTCACCCCTGCCTCTATCAACTCCACTCCTTTCTCTATCAACTCCACCCCCTCCTCTATAAACCCCACCCCTTCCTCTATAAACCTTACCCCTTCCTCTATAAACTCCACCTCTTCCTCTATCAACTCCACTCCTTCCTCTATAAACCCCACCCCCTCCTCTATAAACTCCACCCCTTCCTCTATAAATTCCACCCCTTCCTCTATAAATTCCACCCCTTCCTCTATCAACTCCACTCCTTTCTCTATCAACTCCACCCCCTCCTCTATAAACACCACCCTTCCTCTATAAACCCCACCCCTTCCTCTATAAACTCCAACCCCTCCACTATAAACTCCACTCTTTCCTCTATAAACCCCACCCCCTTCCTCTATAAACTCCACCACTTCCTCTATAAATTCCACCCCTTCCTCTATCAACTCCACTCCTTTCTCTACTCCTTTCTCTATCAACTCCACCCCTTCCTCTATAAATGCCGCCCCTTCCTCTATAAACGCCACCCCTTCCTCTATAAACTCCACCCCTTCCTTAATCAACTCCACTCCTTTCTCTATCAAATCCTCTCCTTTCTCTATCAACTCCACCCCCTCCTCTATAAACCCCACCCCTTCCTATAAACTCCACCCCTTCCTCTTGGCCATATCTTTCTTTCTTTTATGCTCCACCCTCTCCTTTTTGGGCTCCACTTTTTCCTCTTTGCGCATTAAACATGGATGCGGTGTGCCTATTTGTATATGTTGTTGTTTCGTGTACCATAAAAAGTGCAAATTCCACCATTTTTAGCAAGACAGATGACGAGTGGGGACGTGTCTGTCTCCTCATTGGCACACTGCTTTGTTCCACCGCTTCCCGCATCAGGGGCATCAGCATTTAATGTTTAAAAATGAGGTGTTGTGGCCATTTTCAGTCCAAGCATCCCCCCCCCCCCCCCACGACTTAGGGGAAGGAGTTGAGGGTACTGTAAGGGTGAGGTGACTCTCTCTTGTTGTAAGGCCCTCCCTTCTGGAGAAGCACTGCCCTACACTCATCAGCCGGCTGTCACAGTGTCACTAGTACTGCCACCCCTCCCTCTAGGGAGGGTGTTATCCGTAGTTTGTGGCAGCTGCCAAAGATTACAAAAAAAATCCTGCACCCAGCCCCTACAAAAAGTACCACCCTAGGCTTGGGCCTTGTTATATACTTTACTGCAAATGGGTTCTTAAAGTGGACCTGTCGGGAGGATTTTAGGGTATGAAGTAAGGGCATGGCTGTATAGGGCTTCTGAGCCTGAATCCGTACAAACCTCTCATTAGATAATAGTGACCTCCATCGCCAAGATATCAGAGTTTAAAAAGATATGCAAATTTAAGGTTTTGGAGCCCACTGGGCATTCCCCTTGACCTCTAGAGTCCAGCACAGTTTCATCCCTTCACCAGTCAGTCACTCCCCTCTGTGCGCTGGTCACCTCCTCTACCCCCACTGATTGGCCACCACTAGGCTACTACAGTAATCCCTGTCTCTTCCCTATAATCTAGAGACTGAAGTAACGCCCAGTGGGCTCCAAAACCTAATTTGCATATGTATTTAAACTCTAATATCTCTGCGCTGGATTGGTCAAATAACTAATTAACGGTATGTACGGATTCAGGATCAAAAGTCCTATACAGTTGTGTCCTTACTTAATACCCTAGAAAACCTACTGACAGTTTGACAGTTTCACTTTAAAGGGGTACTCCGCCCCTAGACATCTTATCCCCTATCCCTTACCCCGCGATCTCTTCTGCAGCCCCCCCCCCCCTGTCTTTAGCTGCACGGAGCAAAGTATGCTTCGTGTCTGATGACTCACGATACAGGGAACGGAGGATTGTGATGTCACAGCTCCGCCTCCTCGTGACATCATGCCCCGCCCCCTCAATGCAAGTCTATGGAAGGGGCGTGGGGTATAAATGCTAACATCTATATGGAAGAAAAGTTTGTATCATATTACAGATTTTAAGGGGTACTCCACCCCTAGATATCTTATCCCCTATACAAAGGATAGTGAGGGTCCTGCCACTGGGACCCCTCTGCGATCTCCGTGCATCACCTGGCGTTCTAAACAGTATGTTTAGAATGTTGGGTTCCCGCGAAGGGAGACGTGACGTCAGGTCACGCCCCCTCGTGACGTCAGGTCACACCGTCTCCATTCATGTCTATGGGAGGGGGCGTGACGTCCCACCATGCCCGCATTTATAGACAAGAATGGAGAGGGTGTGACGTCTCCCGCCGCAGGAACCCAGCGTTCTAAACATACTGTTTAGAATGTCGGGTGCTGCACGGAAATCACGGGGGGTCCCAAATCAGAAATCTTATCTCCTATCCTTTGGATAGGGGATAAGATGTCTAGGGGCGGTACACCGCTGCTCAGCGTTTTGAGCAAACTGTTCCGAACGCTGGAGCCGATGCTGGGAGCTCGTGATGTCATAGCCCCGCCCCCTCGTGACTTCACACCCCGCCCCCTCAATGCAAGTCTATGGGAGGGGGCGTGACGTCCGTCACGCCCCCTCCCATAGACTTGCATTGAGGGGGCTGGGTGTGATGTCATGAGGGGCGGGGCTACGACGTCACAAGCTCCCGACTCCAGCGTTCACAGTTTGTTCCAAACACTGAGCAGCGGAGTACCCCTTTAACAAAGCACAACAAAGAAATGACATAAAATAAGTAGACCAAGACTTAGACCGGAGACAAGACGTAAGTATATTGGGAGCTGGTGAACACCGTTGGCGGTTTACACGACGCAGACGTCTCCATCCACGCTCACGTCCTCAATCATTACCAGAAGCCTTCTTTGGTTTTTCTTCTCACCAAACGTCTTCTCTCCGCCGTACGCCATGTACAAGATGCCGTCTTCGTCTTTTTCTCTCTCGTACAGCTGTCCCATGGTCAGACGGGGCGGAGGCATCGCCGCGTTTACGAACAAGAATAGAGGTTTTTGTGAAGGCATCTGCAGGTGTTTCCTGATAATCGGCTTAAATAGGGCCACGGGGATATCTGAAGGTACCAATTTTTTCGGGTCCTTCATGTCGCCAATTTTTGAACCAGGAACTTTCTCTATGATCACCGGAACGTGGTTTGGGTGTTTGGCTTTGATTTTCGCTGACTCCGTGCACCTGTATTCCAGCGTGTGATCTTCCTTAAACTTCCACATGTTTCTGAGGGATATTATGGCAATAACCACAAGGATGGTCGTGTCTAGGATGGAATGACTCCTGGTGAATATGATGTCACAATCATGGGGCCTCATTGGCTATTATGAGAAAATAATGTAGGGCAGTGTTTCCCAACCAGGGTGCCTCCAGCTGTTGCAAAACTTGCCACCCTGGTTGGGAAACACTGATGTATAGGTTCTAGTGTTGGGGAGATTTGACCAACTGGGGAAAATCTTACCTGCTATATCTAATGTGGCAGGCATAAGAGGTTCAGCCATACTGATTGCAGTTCCATCACTTAAAGGGGCACTCCACTGCTCAGCATTTGGAAGAAACTGTTTTGAACGCTGGAGCTGGCAGCACGTGACGTCATAGCTCTGCCCCTCATTATGTCACGCCCCCTCAATGCAAGTCAATGGGAGGGGGCGTGACGGCTGTCACGCCCCCTCCCATAGACTTGCATTGAGGGGGGGGCATGACATAATAAGGGGCGGGGCTATGACATCACAAGCACCCGGCGCCAACTCCAGCGATCGGAACAGTTTGTTCCAAACACTGAGCAGCGGAGTGCCCCTTTAAATGATTTCCTAATGCTGCCTACATTTCCAGTGAATCTTCTGGCATTGCAGAGATAGTGTGGAGTCTCATCACTGCACCTGGTCATCTAATTAGGCTGCTGGTGCTGGAGGTCACCCAGATGAACTGATTAGACTTAGTCGTATGAGGTCATTTCAAATTTTTTGCAGTTTTGATGTGCTTTCTTATTCAAATTGTGTCTTTTAGAGGAATATTGCCATGAGGCGGAAGAGATTTGACCTAATATCACAAATGAGGTGTTTTACACATTTTTACTGCGATTTTCACAATTGCGGTAAGATAGCACAAATTTTGTCGTGATTTGGGGAAAAAGTCGGCTGACCCAGGAATGACCCCTTTATTTGGCACATTGGGATTTTTCTGTGGGTCAGGCTTTTGATCACATGACCCAGTTACAGTAATGAAGTGTAATCATGCAGCTGTGCTGGAATAAAACAGACGGTGCTGTAGAACTAGTGATGGTGAGTGTGCACGATATGGGCTAAAAACAAACATACCTGGAGTACTTCTTTAAAGGAGTAGTCCAGTAAAGAACAAGTGGTGAACAACTTATCCCCTATCCTAAGGATAGGGGATAAGTTGCAGCTCGTGGGGGGTCCGACCGCTGGGGCCCCCCGCGATCTCCTGTATGGGGCCCTGACAGCCCGCGCGAAGGGGGCGTGTCGACCCCCGCACGAAGCGGCGGCCGACACGCCCCCTCAATACAACTCTATGGCAGAGCCGGAGTGCTGCCTTCGGCAATCTCCGGCTCTGCCATAGCGATGTATTGAGGGGGAGTGTCAGCCGCCGCTTCGTGCGGGGGTCGACACCCGCTATCTGGCTGGAGAGCCGGGGCCCCGTACAGAGAGATCGCAGGGGGCCCCAGCGGTCGGACCCCCTGCGATCTCAAACTTATCCCCTATCCTCAGGATAGGGGATACGTTTTTCACCACTGGACTACCCCTTTAAGCAATCTGGAGCATTTAACCCTTTCATACATTAGGGCATACATGCTTGTGTAGTGTTGTGAAGGGCATTTGGAGAGGACTCGGGACTCAAACAAGCTCCATACCCGGTGGTATCTGTACCTAGTTGACAGCGGTATATAACTGGCAGTTAGAACTGTCATTGGTGGTGCCCAAGATCCGTTGCCATGGCAGCCCGATCATTTACCTATGCATCTGTGGCTGTTGAGGATGGTCTATTGATGGACCCTGCTTGTTCCACGCTCTACCAATAGAGCACAGATGCAATGGATTAGTAAAGTACAGATGCCAATCTGAGCACAAATACATCCCATGCAGGGGTCAAGTCCTGCAGGAACGTGTGGGAACTGAGTTCCTGCACTTTTTCCACAGCAGGAACACATTCCTATTCGCAGGACCAGCCCTTGAGTGGAAATCATGGGCGAGTTCTTTCACTTTTTTTTTTTTTTTTTTACAGGATTTGACCCTCACATGCCAATCTAAACACAAATACGTCTCATGCCAATCTGAACTCCGATATGTCCCATGCCAATCTGAGCACAAGCTTGTCCCATGCCAATCTGAGCAGAAATACGTCCCATGCCAATCTAAGCAGAAATGCGTCCCATGCCAATCTGAACACAAGTTTGTCCCATGCCAATCTGAACACAAGTTTGTCCCATGCCAATCTGAACACAAGTTTGTCCCATGCCAATCTGAGCACAAATACGTCCCATGCCAATCTGAGCACAAATACGTCCCATGCCAATCTAAGCACAAATACGTCCCATGCCAATCTGAGCACAAATACGTCCCATGCCAATCTGAGCACAAATACGTCCCATGCCAATCTGAGCACAAATACGTCCCATGCCAATCTGAGCACAAATACGTCCCATGCCAATCTAAGCACAAATACGTCCCATACCAATCTGAACACAAATATGTCTCATGCCAATCTGAACACAAATATGTTCCATACCAATCTGAACACAAATACGTCCCATGCCAATCTAAGCAGAAATGCGTCCCATGCCAATCTGAGCACAAATACGTCCCATGCCAATCTAAGCAGAAATGCGTCCCATGCCAATCTGAGCACAAATACGTCCCATGCCAATCTGAGCACAAATACGTCCCATGCCAATCTGAGCACAAATACGTCCCATGCCAATCTGAACACAAATATGTTCCATACCAATCTGAACACAAATATGTTCCATACCAATCTGAACACAAATACGTCCCATGCAGGGGTCAAGTCCGGCAGGAACGTGTGGGAAAGTTTTTTTCACAGCAGGAACACATTCCTATTAGCAGGACCAGCCCTTGTGTGGAAATCATGGGCGAGTTCCTTCACTTTTTTTTTTTTCAGGACATGACCCTCACATGCCAATCTAAACACATACGTCCCATGCCAATCTGAGCCCAAATACGTCAGACGATTAGGAGATTTTTTATGTCTTCTGTTTATGCCTTAGTTTTCTGCAGAATTCTTTAACTTTTGGCATTTTTTTCAAATAATTTTCTTCTTCTCTCGTCTTAGCTTTTATAATAGACTGTGAAATAACATCTCAATAATACATCTGGAAAATACTTGATATACTTTAGCTTTATCCCTAAAGGATTTGACTGGGAATATTATACCGAGGAAGTAAATTTTTCTTTATTTTTGTACTTTGGGTATCTGCTGCTTTTGGATGGTGGATACATCGTATAGTACAAACCATCAGTCACATATCCCATAGGACACACGTCACATATCCCATATGACACACGATACATATCCCATATGACACACGGTCACATATCCCATATGACACACGATCACATATCCCATATGACACACGATACATATCCCATATGACACACGATACATATCCCATATGACACACGATACATATCCCATATGACACACGATACATATCCCATATGACACACGATACATATCCCATATGACACACGATACATATCCCATATGACACACGATACATATCCCATATGACACACGATACATATCCCATATGACACACGATCACATATCCCATATGACACACGATCACATATCCCATAGGACACACGATACATATCCCATATGACACACGATACATATCCCATATGACACACGATACATATCCCATATGACACACGATCACATATCCCATATGACACACGATACATATCCCATATGACACAGGATACATATCCCATATGACACACGATACATATCCCATATGACACACGATCACATATCCCATATGACACACGATACATATCCCATATGACACAGGATACATATCCCATATGACACACGATCACATATCCCATATGACACACGATACATATCCCATATGACACACGATACATATCCCATATGACACACGATCACATATCCCATATGACACACGATACATATCCCATATGACACACGGTCACATATCCCATATGACACACGATCACATATCCCATATGACACACGATACATATCCCATATGACACACGATACATATCCCATATGACACACGATACATATCCCATATGACACACGATACATATCCCATATGACACACGATCACATATCCCATATGACACACGATACATATCCCATATGACACACGATACATATCCCATATGACACACGATACATATCCCATATGACACACGATACATATCCCATATGACACACGATACATATCCCATATGACACACGATACATATCCCATATGACACACGATACATATCCCATATGACACACGATACATATCCCATATGACACACGATACGTATCCCATATGACGCACGGTCACATATCCCATATGACACACGATACATATCCCATATGTCACACGATACATATCCCATATGACACACGATCACATATCCCATATGACACACGATACATATCCCATATGACACACGATACATATCCCATATGACACACGATACATATCCCATATGACACACGGTCACATATCCCATATGACACACGATACATATCCCATATGTCACACGATACATATCCCATATGACACACAATACATATCCCATATGACACACGATACATATCCCATATGACACACGATACATATCCCATATGACACACGATACATATCCCATATGACACTCGGTCACATATCCCATATGACACACGGTCACATATCCCATATGAAACACGGTACATATCCCATATGACACACGATACATATCCCATATGACACACGATACATATCCCATATGACACACGATACATATCCCATATGACACACGATACATATCCCATATGTCACACGATACATATCCCATATGACACACGATCACATATCCCATATGACACACGATACATATCCCATATGACACACGATACATATCCCATATGACACTCGATACATATCCCATATGACACTCGGTCACATATCCCATATGACACACGGTCACATATCCCATATGACACACGGTCACATATCCCATATGACACACGATACATATCCCATATGACACACGGTCACATATCCCATATGACACACGATACATATCCCATATGACACACGATACATATCCCATATGACACACGATCACATATCCCATATGACACTCGGTCACATATCCCATATGACACACGATCACATATCCCATATGACACACGATACATATCCCATATGACACATGATACATATCCCATATGACACACGGTTACATATCCCATATGACACTCGATACATATCCCATATGACACACGATACATATCCCATATGACACACGATACATATCCCATATGACACTCGGTCACATATCCCATATGACACACGATACATATCCCATATGACACACGATACATATCCCATATGACACTCGGTCACATATCCCATATGACACACGATACATATCCCATATGACACTCGGTCACATATCCCATATGACACACGATACATATCCCATATGACACACGATACATATCCCATATGACACACGATCACATATCCCATATGACACACGATACATATCCCATATGACACACGATACATATCCCATATGATACTCGGTCACATATCTCATATGACACACGATACATATCCCATATGACACACGATCACATATCCCATTTGACACTCGGTCACATATCCCATATGACACACGATACATATCCCATATGACACACGATCACATATCCCATATGACACTCGGTCACATATCCCATATGACACACGATACATATCCCATATGACACACGATACATATCCCATATGACACACGATCACATATCCCATATGACACACGATCACATATCCCATATGACACTCGGTCACATATCCCATATGACACACGATACATATCCCATATGACACACGATACATATCCCATATGACACACGATCACATATCCCATATGACACACGATCACATATCCCATATGACACACGATCACATATCCCATAGGACACACGATACATATCCCATATGACACACGATACATATCCCATATGACACACGATACATATCCCATATGACACACGATACATATCCCATATGACACACGATACATATCCCATATGACACACGATACATATCCCATATGACACACGATCACATATCCCATATGACACACGATCACATATCCCATATGACACACGATACATATCCCATATGACACACGATACATATCCCATATGACACATGATTACATATCCCATATGACACTCGGTCACATATCCCATATGACACACGATACATATCCCATATGACACACGATACATATCCCATATGACACACGATACATATCCCATATGACACACGATCACATATCCCATATGACACTCGGTCACATATCCCATATGACACACGATACATATCCCATATGACACACGATCACATATCCCATATGACACTCGGTCACATATCCCATATGACACACGATACATATCCCATATGACACACGATACATATCCCATATGACACACGATCACATATCCCATATGACACACGATCACATATCCCATATGACACACGATACATATCCCATATGACACTCGGTCACATATCCCATATGACACACGATACATATCCCATATGACACACGATACATATCCCATATGACACACGATACATATCCCATATGACACACGATACATATCCCATATGACACACGATCACATATCCCATATGACACACGATCACATATCCCATATGACACACGGTCACATATCCCATATGACACACGGTCACATATCCCATATGACACACGGTCACATATCCCATATGACACACGATACATATCCCATATGAAACACGATACATATCCCATATGACACACGATACATATCCCATATGACACACGATCACATATCCCAACTCAGCAACCTTTAATCTGGACAAGTTTTAATAAATCTCCCCCACTAGTATATTTATATACAGAGATAACTGAGTGTCATTCATATCCTCTCTGGCTGCATCATATTATCTTGTACTATATGGTAACGTTACTTCAGCCCTATATAGTATGGTTGCCAGTGTACAGTAATATTGTTTTACTTGGAAATATAGTATGTTACATGTGCACTGGTTCCTTTATGTTTTTTAGTCACTGTATAGTATGTTACCTGTACACTGAATCATTATATTATTATGGCACTATATAGTATGTTACCTGTACACTGAATCATTATATTATTATGGCACTATATAGTATGTTACCTGTACACTGGATCATTATATTATTATGGCACTATATAGTATGTTACCTGTACACTGAATCATTATATTATTATGGCACTATATAGTATGTTACCTGTACACTGGATCATTATATTATTATGGCACTATATAGTATGTTACCTGTACACTGGATCATTATATTATTATGGCACTATATAGTATGTTACCTGTACACTGGATCATTATATTATTATGGCACTATATAGTATGTTACCTGTACACTGAATCATTATATTATTATGGCACTATATAGTATGTTACCTGTACACTGGATCATTATATTATTATGGCACTATATAGTATGTTACCTGTACACTGGATCATTATATTATTATGGCACTATATAGTATGTTACCTGTACACTGAATCATTATATTATTATGGCACTATATAGTATGTTACCTGTACACTGAATCATTATATTATTATGGCACTATATAGTATGTTACCTGTACACTGGATCATTATATTATTATGGCACTATATAGTATGTTACCTGTACACTGAATCATTATATTATTATGGCACTATATAGTATGTTACCTGTACACTGGATCATTATATTATTATGGCACTATATAGTATGTTACCTGTACACTGAATCATTATATTATTATGGCACTATATAGTATGTTACCTGTACACTGGATCATTATATTATTATGGCACTATATAGTATGTTACCTGTACACTGGATCATTATATTATTATGGCACTATATAGTATGTTACCTGTACACTGGATCATTATATTATTATGGCACTATATAGTATGTTACCTGTACACTGGATCATTATATTATTATGGCACTATATAGTATGTTACCTGTACACTGAATCATTATATTATTATGGCACTATATAGTATGTTACCTGTACACTGGATCATTATATTATTATGGCACTATATAGTATGTTACCTGTACACTGAATCATTATATTATTATGGCACTATATAGTATGTTACCTGTACACTGAATCATTATATTATTATGGCACTATATAGTATGTTACCTGTACACTGGATCATTATATTATTATGGCACTATATAGTATGTTACCTGTACACTGAATCATTATATTATTATGGCACTATATAGTATGTTACCTGTACACTGGATCATTATATTATTATGGCACTATATAGTATGTTACCTGTACACTGGATCATTATATTATTATGGCACTATATAGTATGTTACCTGTACACTGGATCATTATATTATTATGGCACTATATAGTATGTTACCTGTACACTGGTTCATTATATTATTGTGGCACTATATAGTATGTTACATGTACACTGGATCATTATATTATTATGGCACTATATAGTATGTTACCTGTACACTGGATCATTATATTATTATGGCACTATATAGTATGTTACCTGTACACTGGATCATTATATTATTATGGCACTATATAGTATGTTACCTGTACACTGGATCATTATATTATTATGGCACTATATAGTATGTTACCTGTACACTGGATCATTATATTATTATGGCACTATATAGTATGTTACCTGTACACTGGATCATTATATTATTATGGCACTATATAGTATGTTACCTGTACACTGGATCATTATATTATTATGGCACTATATAGTATGTTACCTGTACACTGGATCATTATATTATTATGGCACTATATAGTATGTTACCTGTACACTGGATCATTATATTATTATGGCACTATATAGTATGTTACCTGTACACTGGATCATTATATTATTATGGCACTATATACACTGCTCAAAAAAATAAAGTGAACACTAAGATAACACATCCTAGATCTGAATGAACTAATCGTATGAAATACTTTCGTCTTTACATAGTTGAATGTGCTGGCGACAAAATCACCCAAATTATCATTGGAAATCAAATGTTTCAACCCATGGAGGTCTGGATATGGAGTCACACTCAAAATCACAGTGGAAAATCCCACTACAGGCTGATCCAACTTTATGTAATGTCCTTAATACAAGTCACAATGAGGCTCAGTAGTGTGTGTGGCCTCCACGTGCCCGTATGACCTCCCTACAACGCCTGGGCATGATCCTGATGAGGTGGAGGATGGTCTCCTGAGGGATGTCCTCCCAGACCTGGACTAAAGCATCCGCCAACACCTGGACAGTCTATGGTGGATGGAGCGAGACGTCCCAGATGTGCTCAATCGGATTCAGGTCTGGGGAACGGGCGGCCAGTCCATAGCATCAATGTCTTCCTCTTGCAGGAACTGCTGACACACTCCAGCCACATGAGGTCTAGCATTGTCTTGTATTAGGAGGAACCCAGGGCAAACCGCACCAGCATATGGTCTCACAAGGGGTCTGAGGATCTCATCTCGGTACCTAATGGAAGTCAAGCTACCTCTGGCAAGCACATGGAGGGCTGTGTGGCCCCCAAAGAAATGCCACCCCACACTATTACTGACCCACCGCCAAACCGGTCATGCTGGAGGATGTTGCAGGCAGCAGAACATTCCCCACGGCATCTCCAGACTCTGTCACGTCGGTCTGGCACCCCACACCATTACAGACCCACCGCCAAACCGGTCATGCTGAAGGATGTTGCAGGCAGCAGAACGTTCTCCACGGCATCTCCAGACACGTCTGTCACATGTGCTCATTGTGAACCTGCTTTCATCTGTGAAGAGCACAGGGCACCAGTGCCGAATTTGACAATCTTGGTGTTCTCTGGCAAATGCCAAACGTCCTGCACGGTGTTGGGCTGTAAGCACAACCCCCACCTGTGGACGTCGGGCCCTCATACCACCCTCATGGAGTCTGTTTCTGACCGTTTGGGTGGACACATTCCCATTTGTGGCCTGCTGGAGGTCATTTTGCAGGGCTCTGGCAGTGCTCCTCCTTGCACAAAGGCAGAGGTAGCGGTCCTGCTGCTGGGTTGTTGCCCTCCTATGGCCTCCTCCACGTCTCCTGATGTACTGGCCTGTCTCCTGGTAGCGCCTCCATGCTCTGGACACTACGCTGACAGACACAGCAAACCTTCTTCCCACAGCTTGCATTGATGTGCCATCCTGGATGAGCTGCCCTTCCTGAGCCACTTGTGTGGGTTGTAGACTCCATCTCATACTACCACTAGAGTGAAAGCACCGCCAGCATTCAAAAGTGACCAAAACATCAGCCGTTAAGCATAGTAACTGAGAAGTGATCTGTCGTCACCACCTGCAGAACCACTTCTTTATTGGGGTGTCTTGCTAATTGCCTATAATTTCCACCTGTTGTCTGTTCCATGTGAAATTGATTGTCAATCAGTGTTCTTCCTGAGTGGACAGTGGGATTTCACACAAGTGTCATTGACTTGGAGTTACATTGTGTTGTTTGTGTTCCCTTTATGTTTTTGAGCAGTGTAGCATGTTACATGTGCACTAGATCATTATATTATTATGGCATTACAGTGGTCCCTCAAGTTACAATATTAATTGGTTCCAGGACAACCATTGTATGTTGAAACCATTGTACGTTGAGACCAGAACTCTATGGAAACCTGGTAATTGGTTCTAAAGGCACCAAAATGTCATCCAAAATAGGAAAAAGTGAGGATTAAAGGAAAATAAGTAAATAAATGATATAGATAAAGCAAATCCTTCCATATAACAGTAAGGCTGGGTCCACACTACGTTTTGTCCCATACGGGAGCGCATACGGCAGGAGGGAGCTAAAACCTCGCGCTCCCGTATGTGACCGTATGCGCTCCCGTATGTCATTCACTTCAATGAGCCGACCGGAGTGAAACGTTCGGTCCGGTCGGCTAATTTTTGCGCCGTATGCGCTTTTACAACCGGACCTAAAACCATGGTCAACCACGGTTTTAGGTCCGGTTGTAAAAGCGCATACGGCGCAAAAATGAGCCGACCGGACCGAACGTTTCACTCCGGTCGGCTCATTGAAGTGAATGACATACGGGAGCGCATACGGTCACATACGGGAGCGCGAGGTTTTAGCTCCCTCCTGCCGTATGCGCTCCTGTATGGGAGAAAACGTAGTGTGGACCCAGCCTAAGAAAGATCTGCTGGGAGCTGTAAATCACTTTCTATGTCAGTGTTTCCCAAGCATGGAGCCTCCAGCTGTTGCAAAACTACAACTCCCAGCATGCCCGGACAGCCAAAGGCTGTCCGGGTATGCTGGGAGTTGTAGTTTTGCAACAGCTGGGGGCACCCTGCTTGGGAAACACTGGTCTGTGTTGAGGACAGGAGATTCTTCGGGGTCCTGTACAGTACACGCAGTGTCCTAAAAAAAAAAGTAACATGGAGTCGCCCTCACCTGGTGTCAAAAGGAGCAGCTAACCCTGGTACAGGTAAAGTGTACAGAACATGTAATACCTCCCTGTACTGTAGGGGGCGCTACCAGACATCAGTCAGTGCATACACTTCAGTAATACAGGTAAAGAGTACAGAACATGTAATACCTCCCTGTACTGTAGGGGGCGCTACCAGACATCAGTCAGTGCATACACTTCAATAATACAGGTAAAGAGTATACAGAACATGTAATACCTCCCTGTACTGTAGGGGGCGCTACCAGACACCAGTCAGTGCATACAATTCAGTAATACAGGTAAAGAGTACAGAACATGTAATACCTACCTGTACTGTAGGGGGCGCTACCAGACACCAGTCAGTGCATACACTTCAGTAATACAGGTATAGAGTACAGAACATGTAATACCTCCCTGTACTGTAGGGGGCGCTACCAGACACCAGTCAGTGCATACACTTCAGTAATACAGGTAAAGAGTACAGAACATGTAATACCTCCCTGTACTGTAGGGGGCGCTACCAGACACCAGTCAGTGCATGCACTTCAGTAATACAGGGGTTTTACCAGTGAATGCCCATTCTGATTGGTCGGCTCTTCCGGCCATTGATACATTTCACAGATCTGGACTGTCTGTACATTGTATGTTGAGTCTGTTTTCAAGTTACAATGGTCCAGAAAAAATCATTGTATGTTGAAACTATTGTATGTTGAGGCTATTGTAAAGGGGCTATCCAGGAAAAAACTTTTATTTATATATATATATATATATATATATATATATATATATATATACAATCAACTGGCTCTAGAAAGTTAAACAGATTTGTAATTTACAAGATTGATCTTAATCCTTTCAGAATTTATGAGCTGCTGAAGTTGAGTTGTTCTTTTCTGTCTAAGTGCTCTCTTACTGTATATGGTTTATGATACTATTTTTGCACTCTATAATATAGCTACTTGAATGACCCCCGTCATCTTTTCCATTCTCTTCTTTTTCAGGTCATCCATAGATCTCTACAAAGACTGAACGTGGATCTGACCCAGGTGGAGGAGTTCGTGCAGCACTTGACGTTTCTCGGACAGATCTCTTCCGAGCTTCTCTCCCTGGAGCGACAATACAGCGCAGTCATCCAGCTCTACTCAGTCGCCAAAGACTACGGCATCAAAATTCCCTCAGAAGAAACGGCTCTGTATCAAAGTCTTATTCCCAGCTTCCAGCAGCTGAAATCGGCCGTTCTGTTCTGTGAAGCTAAAAAGGATGAAGACATTGTTCGGTTCAGCGGGGATTTGGACAAGTACATCTCAAACCTGCACTTTCACTTAATGGAGTTTAAGATCAAAGTAGGTTTTTTTCCCACTTACTCTGGGGTTTCTGTGTCTTTTGGTGCTCAGCGTGCTACTAGTTTTGCATGTGGGTCCTTTTTTTTTTTTTTTTTTTTTAACGAAAATCTGAAGCTTCCACTTAAGCAGATTAGAGCGGCAAAGTGTAAGTAGGATAATCAAGTTTAGCAAGTATGTGACGAACAAACTGCAAGAAGTTTGCGCCGAAGTTATCAGGTCTACAGAAACTTAAAGGGGTACTCCACTTGAATTTTTTTTTTTTTTAAAGGAGCTATCCAGGAAAAAACTTATATATATATATATATATACACAGTGACCCCTCGACCTACGATGGCCCCGACATACGATCATTTCAGGCAGCATCAACATACGATGCTTTTGTATGTCGGGGCCATCGCATAAACGGCTATCCGGCAGCGCAGACTGCTTCAGCTGCCACCGGATAGCCGTTTACGGTGCCCCGTGTGGTCCGCTGACGATCACTTACCTGTCCTCGGGGCTCCGGCGCGTCCTCTTTGGGATCCCCTCCATTGCCGGCGCTCTCCATCGTCGCCATCACGCCGCTGCGCACGTCGTCCCGTCATCCAATAGGAGCGGCGTGCGTAGCGACGTGATGGCGGCGACGGAGAGCGAGGATGCCGGGGAAGCAGAGGCCTTGCCGGAGAGTCGGGGACACCCTGGGGACGCAGCGACAGCGATGGAAGGCGACATCCAGGGCAGCGGTGACGGTCCGGAGTGGCGGTGACAGGTGAGTACAACTTTTTCTAACAGTGGTCTTCAACCTGCGGACCTCCAGATGTTGCAAAACTACAACACCCAGCATGCCCGGACAGCCAACGGCTGTCCGGGCATGCTGAGTGTTGTAGTTTTGCAACATCTGGAGGTCCGCAGTTTGTAGACCACTGTCCTATACTTTACATTGCACGGATCCCTCAACATACGATGGTTTCAACAAACGATGGTCCATTTGGAACGGATTACCATGGTAAGTTGAGGGACCACTGTGTATATATATATATATATATATATCAACTGGCTCCAGAAAGGTAAACAGATTTGTAAATTACTTCTATTAAAAAAATCTTAATCCTTTCAGTACTAATGAGCTGCTGAAGTTGAGTTGTTCTTTTCTGTCTAAGTGCTCTCTGATGACACCTGTCTCGGGAAATGTCCAGAGTAGAAGCAAATCCCCATAGCAAACCTCTTCTACTCTGTGCAGTTCCCAAGACAAGCAGAGATGTCAGCACTGTTGCCAGACAGAAAAGAACAACTCAACTTCAGCAGCTGATAATTATTGCAAGGATTAAGATTTTTTAATAGAAGTAATTTACAAATCTGTTTAACTTTCTGGAGCCAGTTGATATATAAAAAAAACAAAGTTTTTCCTGGAATACCCCTTTGAATCAACTGGTGCCAGAAAGTTATACAGATTTGTAAATTACTTCTATTTAAAAATCTTAATCCTTCCAGTACTTACACAGTACCTACAGTGAAATATGGTGGAGGTCAATGATGTTTTGGGGTTGTTTTGCTGCCTCTGGCACTGGGGGCCTTGAATGTGTACAAGACATCATGAAATCGGAGGATTACCAATGGATTTTGGGTCGCACTGTACAGCTCAGTGTCAGAAAGCTGGGTTTGTGTCCGAGATCTTGGGTCTTCCAGCAGGAAAATGACCCCAAATATACGTCAAAAAGTCCCAGAAATGGAGGGCAACAAAGCGCTGGAGAGTTCTGAAGTGTCAGCAATGAGTCCAGATCTAAATCCCATTGATCACCTGTGGAGAGATCTTAAAATTGCTGTTGTGAAAAGGCGCCTTCCAATAAGACCTGGAGCAGTTTGTAAAGGAAGAGTGGTCCAACATTCCGGCTGAGAGGTGTAAGAAGCTTATTGATGGTTATAGGAAGAGTGGTCCAACATTCCGGCTGAGAGGTGTAAGAAGCTTATTGATGGTTATAGGAAGACACTGATTTCAGTTATTTTTTCCAAAGGTTGAGCAACCAAATATTAAGTTAAGGGTGCCAATAATTTTGCCCAGCCCATTTTTGGAGTTTGGTGACATCATGTCCAATTTGCTTTTTTTCCTTCCTTTTTTGGTTTAGTTCCAATACACACAAAGGGAATAAACATGTGTATAGCAAAACATGTGTTACTGCAATCCTTTTCTGTGAGAAATACTTCATTTTCTTGAAAAATATCAGGGGTGCCAACATTTACGGCCATGACTGTATATACTGATCCCATAGAGATAGGATCAGCAGTATACAGATAGAGCTGGAGGGGAGGTGTATAACTACTATATATCCTGATTCCATACAAATAGCAGCAGTATAAAAATAGAGCTGGAGGGGAGGTGTATAACTACTATATATCCTGATCCCATACAAATAGCAGCAGTATACAAATAGAGCTGGAGGGGTATACTATATAAATATAAATATATATATATATATATATATATATATATATATCCTTATTCCATAGAGATAGCAGCAGCATGCAGAAACAGCTGTCTGCAGATGGGTGCTCTTTCCTTCTGGAGAGAGAGTTCTGGCTTGGCATTAATCCCGATTAGCTTTTTATATTCCGTAACTGTAGCTAAGCTGATACCAGGGAACATCGCCTGAGAAGGTGATGTAATGAGCTGATTTGCATATTCCCCTACCCAGAATGCCTGCGGAGTGCTTAGTGGCCCTTGAAAGCTCCGTCACACCAGGAGTGGTGAACTCGCCCTGAGTTAAATACTCATCCCGTTTAGTTATATATATATATATATATATATATATATATATATATAAAAAAAAAAAGTTTTTTCCTGGATAACCCCTTTAAGGGTAGTTCCACCTTGGGTCATGTCTCTCGAGAAGACAGGATTTCCTTTTGATATTGTACTTTTTAAAGGGGTACTCCGTCCCTAGACATCTTATCCCCTAACCAAAGGATAGGGAACAAGATGTCTGATCACAGGGTCCTGCTGCTGGGAACCCCCGCGATCTCTCTGCTGCATCGGCATTCGTTTAGAGCGCCATGTGCAGCGCCGGAGGCTCGTGACGTCACAGCCACGCTCCACTAGAGACATCACGGCTACGCCCCCTCAATGCAAGTCTATGGGAGGGGGCGTGACGGACGTCACGCCCCCTCCCATAGATTTGCATTGAGGGGGCGTGGCTGTGACGTTACGAGTGGGGTGTGGCCGTGACTTTCACGAGCCTCCGGCGCTGCACACGACGCTCTAAACGAATGCCGGTGCAGCAGAGAGATCGCGGGGGTGATTGCCAGTTGTCCGGCAGGGAGCAAAGTTGGCTATGTGCCTCGGATGTCTGGGGTGCCGCAGCCGAGATGTCTAGGGGATAAGATGTCTAGGTGCGGAGTACCCATTTAAATGTTAGCAGTAAAACCGTTATCTTGATTTGACATCTACATCTTATTATCTATTACCAGGTGAACAATCCAATACTACTGGAAGCCGACACTTTTCCACTGGAAGCCAATGAAGTTCTCTTCAGCCTCTTAGAAGAGTTTGAGGTCGTTGCCAACAAGGCCCGGTGTTACTCCAGCTACCAGGAACGGTTCGGGAGCTCGATGACTCAGATGAAGGCCCGGTTAATGGATGTCCTTATGTCACAGAAGAGTGCCGGAAATGGCGTCACCACCCAGATGCTCAACGCCGAGCTCTCCGAGATCGAATGTGACTTGAGTTTGAGGAAGCTTCTCTGGGAGGCCAAAGAGGAATGGGGGAGATTGTCCACAGAGTGGAGACAAACCTCATTTGAGACTCTTAACGTGGATTTCATTCAGAGAGACGTGAATAGATTCAGCCATACCTTGTTTATGCTTGAGAAAGGTAAGGAACATTACACCATAACAGATCAGAAGAAAGAAGAGGACTCTTAAAGGGGTACTCCAGTGGAAAACATTTTTTTTTTAAATCAACTGGTGCCAGAAAGTTATACAGATTTATAAATTACTTATATTTAAAACTCTTAATCCTTCCAGTATTTATCAGCTGCTTTTTGCTCTAGAGGAAGTTTACACAACTACACGTTCTTTCCAGTCTGACCACAGTGCTTTCTGCTGACACCTCTGTCCATGTCAGGAACTGTCCAGAGCAGGAGAGGTTTGCTATGGGGATTTGCTCCTACTCTGGACAGTTCCTAACATGGACAGAGGTGTCAGTAGAGAGCACCGTGGTCAGACAGAAAATAAATCCAAAAATAAAAGAACTTCTTGTGGAGCATACAGCAGCTGATAAGTACTGGAAGGATAAAGATTTTTAAATAGAAGTAATTTAAAAATCTATTTAACATTCTGCCACCAGTTGATTAAAAAAAATTTGTTTTCCACCGGAGTACAACTTTAAAGGGGTTATCCAGGAAAAAAACTTTTTTTATATATCAACTGGCTCCCGAAAGTTAAACAGATTTGTAAATGACTTCTATAATAAAATCTTAATCCTTTCAGTACTTATGAGCTTCTGAAGTTAAGGTTGTTCTTTTCTGTCTCAGTGCTCTCTGATGACACGTGTCTCGGGAACTGCCCAGTTTAGAAGAGGTTTGCTATGGGGATTTGCTTCTAAACTGGGCGGTTCCCGAGATACTTGTCATCAGAGAGCACTTAGACAGAAAAGAACAATTTAACTTCAGCAGCTCATTAGTACTGAAAGGATTAAGATTTTTTAATATAATCAATTTACAAATCTGTTTAACTTTCTGGAGCCAGTTGATATATAAAAAAGAAGTTTTTTCCTGGATAACCCCTTTAATTACCATTCTGACTAGGTTTCCATTTTTTGTCATTTATTTAGGATTGCCACCCAATGACCTTGTGATGGGTTTGAAGGAATCCATTACAGATTTTAAGCAAAGTTTACCTATTGTCGTAGCTTTAAGAAATCCCTCTCTTCAAGTCAGGCATTGGGACCTCATACACTTCACTATTGGCCGAATGATAACCAAAGATAAGAGTTTTACTTTGGGAAACCTTCTAGAACTCAGGGTAAGTATTTAGCATTTATTGATATTGTATGAAGATCCATTGTTATTAACATTTATAAGAATTTTTCTAATACGTACAGTGGTCCCTCAAGTTATGATATTAATCGCTTCCAAGACGACCATTGTATGTTGAAACCATTGTATGTTGAGACCAGAACTCTATAGAAACCTGGTAATTGGTTCTAAAGGCACCAAAATGTCATCCAAAAATAGGAAAAAGTGAGGATTAAAGAAAAATAAGTAGATAACTAATATAGATAAAGCAAATCCTTACATATAAAAGTAATAAAGATCTGCTGGAAGCTGTAATCACTGTCTATGTAGAGCAGGGGTATTCTACTGGCGGACCACCCGCCGGATCTCCCCTCATTCATTTGTATAGGTGTCTCTAAGACGCCGATACAAATGAATAGCTGCGGCCCGGAGCAAGGGAGCGCTGAGTTCCCTGCCCGGCGCTTCTCCTGTGATGCAGTCGGTGCGATCAGCGCTGCCTGCATCATCTGCTCTGGCCAGGCCTGACTAAAAGAGGCCAGAGCAGCGGAGCAGTGCGGGACCTGGGACGGGAGCCTAAGCTCTCAGGTAAATATTTGTGTTTCCCCACCTGTTGTTTTAGAACTACAACTCCCATCATGACCTTCTGTCTGTGCATGATGGGAGTTGTAGTTTGCAACAGCTGGAGTGTCACAGTGGCAAAGTTCATGTGGGGGCACAGGGGCATAGTTAATTCTGGGGGCACAGGGACATCCTTAGTTCTGGGGCACAGTGGCATCATTAATTCTTGGGGATAGCGGCATCATTAATTCTTGGGGATAGCGGCATCATTAATTCTGGTGGCAGGGTGGCATAATTCTGGGGGCACAGCACAGTGGCATAATTCTGGGGGTACAGCGGCATCATTAATTACGGGGGGCACAGCTGCATCATTAATTCTGGGGGCACAGCAACATCATTAATTCTGGGGGACTGTGGCATCATTAATTCTGGGGGCACAGCGCATCATTCATTCTGGGGGCACAGCGACATCATTCATTCTGGGGGCGCAGCGGCATCATTAATTCTGGGGGACTGTGGCATCATTAATTCTGGGGGCACAGTGGCATAACTAATTATGAAGGCATAGTGGCATAATTGATTCTAGGGGAACAGTGGCATCCTTAATTCATGGGGCACAGTGGCATCATTAATTCTGGGGGCACAGCGGCATCATTAATCCTGGGGGCACAGTGGCATAATTAATTCTGGGGGACAGTGGCATCAATACTTCTTTGGGGCACAGAGGTACAATTAGTTGGTACAGGGCACAGTGTTTGTCAAAAATGTATTTGGGGGTATAGCGTGTGGCAGTAATATACCAGGGGAACAGTGTGTGGCAGTAATATATTCAGGGGCACAGTGTGTGGTAGTATTATAGTCAGGGGTACAGTGTGTGGTAGTATTATATTCAGGGGTACAGTGTGTGGTAGTATTATATTCAGGGGTACAGTGTGTGGTAGTATTATATTCAGGGGTACAGTGTGTGGTAGTATTATATTCAGGGGCACAGTGTGTGGTAGTAGTATACCAGGGGCCCAGTGTGTGGCAGGATTATATCCAGGGCGTGCAGTATGTGGCAGTATTATATTTATGGGGCACAGTTTGTGGCAGTGATATATTCAGGGGCCCTGTGTGTGGCAGTAATATACCAGGGGCCCTGTGTGTGGCAGTAATATACCATGGGCCCAGTGTGTGGCAGTAATATACCATGGGCCCAGTGTATGGCAGTAATATACCAGGGGCCCAATGTGTGGCAGTAATATACCAGGGGCTCAGTGTGCAGCAGTATTATATTCAGAGGTACAGTGTGCGGCAGTATTATATTCAGGTGTACAGTGGGGGGCAGTATTATAATCAGAGGGTACAGTGTGGTAGTATTATATTCAGGGGCCCATTGTGCGGCAGTATTATATTCAGAGGGTACAGTGTGTGGCAGTATTATATTCAGGGGTACAGTGTGTGGCAGTATTATATTCAGGGGCCCATTGTGTGGCAGTATTATATTCAGGGGTACAGTGTGTGGCCGTATTATATTCAGAGGGTACAGTGTGTGGCAGTATTTTATTCAGAGGATACAGTGTGTGGCAATATTTTATTCAGAGGGTACAGTGTGTGGCAGTATTATATTCAGAGGGTACAGTGTGCGTTTAGTATTATATTCAGAGGGTACAGTGTGTGGCAGTATTATATTCAGGGGCCCAGTGTGCGTTACTTTTATATTCTGAGGGTACAGTGTGTGGCAGTATTATATTCCGAGGTACAGTGTGTGGCAGTATTATATTCGTGATACAGTGTGTGGCAGTATTATATTCTGAGGGTACAGTGTGTGGCAGTATTATATTCAGGGGTACAGTGTGTGGCAGTATTCTATTCAGGGGTACAGTGTGTGGCAGTATTATAATCAGGGGTACAGTGTGTGGCAGTATTATATTCAGGGGTACAGTGTGTGGCAGTATTATATTCAGGGGTACAGTGTGTGGCAGTATTATATTCAGGGGTACAGTGTGTGGCAGTATTATATTCAGGGGTACAGTGTGTGGCAGTATTCAGGTCATACATCCTCCAGACTTCAGTCGCTCGTTTGCTCTTTCCTTCACTTCGCTCGTTTGCTCTTTGAACGCTAAGGTGTGAACCAGGCCTTAGTGTTCAGCTCGGACCTGGTTAAGCAGACCCTCATCAAAAATAGTTAACTACCATTGATGTAGAGGACAGAAGCTTCTTCAGGGTCCTGTACAGTACACGCAATGTTCTAAAACAGTAAAATGGAGCCGCTCTCACCTGGTGTCCAAAGGAGCAGCTAACCCTGGTACAGGTAAAGAGTACAGAACATATAATACCTCCCTGTACTGTAGGGGGCGCTACCAGACAGGAATTCAATGCATATGCTTCAGTTATACAGGTGTTTTACCAGTGAATGTCCATTCTGATTAGTCGGTTCTTCCAGCCATTGACGCGTTTCTCAGATCTGGACTGTCTTTAGCATTGTTGAGGGATCACTGTACATGAAAATTAATTTACTAACCATTTAAGCAGGAAAACCTGGCAGCAAGTGTTTAGGTAATGCAGGTGAAATGAAGCATTACATGGAAAATTCTGTTCCGAACTCTGGGTGTGGGCTGCGGGGGTCGTGACGTTATGGCCATGCCCCTCGTGACATCACATCCTGCCCCCTCAATGCAAGTTTATGGGCATTGAGGGAGCGGGGTGTGACGTCACAACCCCCGCAACCCGTCCCCCTTTAAAGTGGACATCCCAGCAGGAAAACAAGGGTGTATATAAATACATGGCTAGATAGGGCTGGTCATCAGGATTCTGGCCATACCTTTTTTACCACTATAGTCCTTTCCAGTGCCAAGTTTTTAGTTATGCAGATGAGGCTCAGGTGCCCAGGGGGTGTTCCCCAGCACAACAGGAGCCCAGGAAAGTCCAGCCCACGTGACTTTTATCTGGTATCTACCAGTCAGACATAGTAGGTGGATGAGAGTGGGCCAGTGAGGGGTAAAAAAGAGGACATGGCTGGACTTACCTGTGCTGGGGAACGTCCTCTGGGCACTGGGGCCTCATTTACATAATTACTAAATAAAAAGGCTTATATCTCGGCATTGGAAAAGACTGTGGAGATAAAAAGATATGCTTGGAATCCAGATGACTAGTCCTATCTAGCCATAGTCTTAAAATGTAAAAACAGTCCCGAGGTATATAAAGCCTACAAATGCACAAGATATGACCAGTTGAACATATAGGGGACGATTTATCAAAACCCATCCAGAGGAAAAGTTGCTGAGTTGCCCATAGCAACCAATCAGATCGCTTCTTTCATTTTTGAAAAAGCCTCTGAATAACGAAAGAAGCGATCTGATTGGTTGCTATGGGCAACTGGGCAACTTTTCCTCTGGACAGGTTTTGATAAATCTCCCTCATAGTGATTATTTATTGATAGATATAATAGAAATTAAAATGGCGTTCTGACAGGGCTCATTCCAGAAACACACATAATAGCTCTTCAGGACACAGGGCGTATGGATACGCCCTGCATTCCGAGTCCTTAAGAACCGAGGGCGTATCCATACGCCCGTGGGAAATCCGGATGCCTGCCGAAATCATTCCGCAGGCACCCCGGCACATCGCCCAGGGGGGTCCTGAGACCCCCCCCCATGTCGGCGATCGGAAAAAATCGCATGTCAATTCAGACATGCGATTTTCTCCAATTCCGGGCTGATCGGGTCTCTGGTGACTCGATGACCCGGAAAATAGGGCTGATCGGAGCTGTCAGCAACAGCCCCGATCAGCCTAAGGGATAGGAGTGAGGTCGCAAAGCTGCGATCTCCTCCTATCCCCTGCCATTAGTCAGAACAGAGTTCTGACCAATGGCAGCGCAGAACGGGGATCTGGGAAGAAGATGGAGGCCGTACCTGCAGGAGAAGATGCCTGGGGACCTGGGATCTTCGCAGGAGCCTGCTGGATCTTTGCTCAGGTAGGGAATCGACAGTGGGGGGGGGGGGGGGGGGGTAATTGAAAGTGAAAGTAAAACGATTTTTACTGTGGCAACCACTAGGAAGGCCAAACTGCAACTCCCAGCATGCCCTGACAGCAATGCTGGGAGTTGTAGTTTTGCAACATCTGGAGGGTCACAGTTTGGAGACCACTGTTACAGTGGTGCCCAAACAGTAGCCCTCCAGATGTTGCAAAACTACAACTCTCAGCATGCCTCGACTGCCCAGGCATGCTGGGAGTTGTAGTTCTGTAACATCTGTCCCTTCAGATTTAGCAATTTTCATGACATTTTTGAAAATTGCTGCTCTACTTTGAAGCCCTCTAATTTTTTCAAAAAGCAAAAATATGTCCATTTTATGATGACATATTGTGTTTGTGAAGAAAAATAAAATTTATTCGTAATATCATTTTCCTTACAAGTAGAGAGCTTCAAAGTTAGAAAAATGCAAAATTTTCAAAATTTTCATGAAATTTTGGGATTTTTCACTAAAAAAGGATGCAATTAACGCCGAAAATTTACCACCAAAATAAAGTAGAATATGTCACGAAAAAACAGTCTCAGAATATTCGGTAAAAGCGTTTTCGCGTTATTAATTCGTAAAGTGACGGCGGTCAGAATTGCGAAAAAGGGCTCAGTCCTTAAGGTGAAAAAGGGTTGCGTCCTTAAGGGGTTAAAATGATGTACTGAAAAATAATATGACCACCTAAATGCCGGTCTCTATGTATATAGATCCACAATGAGGTCCGCAAAATGGAATAGATAATGTAATGTTCTCCGGTGCGCTGCAATGCCAGGGTTCCAGCTGTTGCAAGTAGACTGGAACCCCCTCCCATAGACTTGCATTATAGGGGCAGGGCGTTACATCATGAGGGGGCGGAGCTATGACATCACGAGCTCCCGCCGCCAACTCCAGTGTTTGGAACAGTTTGTTCCACACGTTGAGCAGCGGAGTACCCCTTTAATATCTATGAACTGGTCATATCTGTGCCGACCTTTGTGTTTAATATGTAAAATATATATATAAAATATGTACATACAATGGGGGAGATTTATCAAAACCTGTGCAGAGGAAGAGTGGTGCAGTTGCCCATAGCAACCAATCAGATTGCTTCTTTCATTTTCCACAGGCCTCTAAAGAGGCCTGTGGAAAATGAAAGAAGCAATCTGATTGGTTGCTATGGGCAACTGCACCACGCTTCCTCTGCACAGGTTTTGATAAATCTCTCCCAATATGTACAAACAAAAACAAAATGTAAAAACAAATTACCTCAAATAAAAGCGCCGGGAATACTGCTAGATAATTGGAGATAAAAGAAAGAAAGGACAAAATATATCATGAGATGAAATGAACATGATAAATATATTATAGAGGAATCAGACACAGAATAAATACAATAATAATAACTAGGAAGACGTGTGTACCCTGTGGGCTAGGTCCATGGCCCCACCCGGGCGCTGGGTAAACAGAGGGGGCGAGAGTCAGAGCCCCACCAGGGATTCCTATAGAAAACCAAACACCACTAGTTCAGAATTCAAACCTCGTGGTTCGATGGTCTCAAATTCACTAATTTTCTTCGCTTCTGCTCTCGATATTTTAGTTAAATAGTTGTCCCCCCTTCAATCTTTCTTGATCCTCTGTACACCTGCAAAAATGATGTTAAATGGATCGCAGTTAGGAAGTAGTGAAAAGTGTAAGGATAAAGGGTGTTTGGGGTCTTTTACCTTTCTTAATATTATGAATCGTTCAGAGACTCGTGTTTTTAATGGTCGTTTCGTTCTACCAATATATGGTTTATTACAGTTACATTGAATCATATACCATATATACTCGAGTATAAGCCGACCCGAATATAAGCCGAGGCCCCTAATTTTACCCCAAAAACCCAGGAAAAGTTATTGACTCGACTATAAGCCTAGGGTGGGAAATACATCATCCCCCCATGTAATCATCCAGATGCCCGTCAACCCCCCCCCCTTCATCATCACCGCCTGTCAATCCCTTCATCAGTGGTCTTCAACCTGCGGACCTCCAGATGTTGCAAAACTACAACTTCCAGCATGCCTGGAGCATGCTGGGTGTTGTAGTTTTGAAACCTCTGGAGGTCCGCAGGTTGAAGACCACTGCGGCCTTCCCCATCATCCAGCCCCCTCCCCTTTTGTTTTGTACTCACCTCCGTTAGGGTGCGCTGGTCCGGGCCATCTATTCTGCAGGCACCGTACGGTGGGGATGGTTAGTCGTTGCGGGCTGTCCATTTTCACCGGGGGGGCCTCTTCTCCGCGCTTCGGGCCCGATCTAATGACGTTGCCTTGACGACAACACACAGGGACGTTGCGCATGAACGTCCCTGTGCGGCAGTGTCAAGGCATCATCACTAGTCCGGGGCCGGGCCCGAAGCACGGAGAAGAGGCCCCCCCCCGGTGAAAAATGGACAGCCCGCAACGACTAACCATCCCCACCGTACAGGCCCTGCAGAATAGATGGCCCGGACCAGCGCACCCTAACTTCCCGCCGAGGGGAGGTGAGTACAAAACAAAAGGGGGGCTGAATGATGACGAAGGCCGCAGTGGTCTTCAACCTGCGGACCTCCAGAGGTTTCAAAACTACAACACCCAGCATGCCCAGACAGCCGATGGCTGTCCGGGTTTGCTGGGAGTTGTAGTTTTGCAACTTCTGGAGGTCCGCAGGATGAAGACCACTGATGAAGGGATTGACAGGCGGAGAGTTCACTTGAGTATAAGCCGAGAGGGGGGGGGGGGGGGGGCGTTTTCAGCACGAAAAATGGTGCTGAAAAACTCGGCTTATACTCGAGTATATACGGTATGCGACTTTTAAATGGAGATGCAACTTTTTTTCTTCAGAAATACAGACGACTATCGCATGTGATAAATACATGACCACTGCAGAGTAAAAAAAATAATAATAATTACTATGTCAGCAGATTTCAGAAATGTGCTTTGGAATAAGCAAAAATCTAAAAGTCGCAGCATGTATAGAAAAGTCGCACTTGCGCAAGTACGTGTGACTTTTTACGCAAAAAAAATCTACCACAGAGCTTGATAAATCTCCTTCTATATGTTCAACTGGTCATATCTTGTGCATATTTAGGCTTTATATACCTCGGGGACTGTTTTTACATTTTATTTATTAACCCTCTTTTGGCACGAAGGGTACGTGCAGCACAGGTTACCTCGGTATATAACTACATTTAGTGGTGTGAGCCTCCCAACTCTTCTTGTTTTCTAGCCATATTCCTATTCATACCTCTGTTTTCCTGCTTAGCGATCCACTTTAAAGGGGTATTCTAGGAAAAAACTTTTTTTTTTTAAATCAACTGGCTCCAGAAAGCTAAACAGATTTGGAAATTACTTCTATAAAAAAATCTTAATCCTTCCAATAATTATCAGCTGCTAAAGTTGAGTTGTTCTTTTCTGTCTGGCAACAGTGCTCTCTGCTGACATCTCTGTTTGTCTCGGGAACTGCACAGAGTAGAAGAGGTTTGCTATGGGGATTTGCTTCTACTCTGAACAGTTCCCGAGACATGTGTCATCAGAGAGCACTTAGACAGAAAAGAACAACACAACTTCAGCAGCTCATAAGTAGTGAAAGGATTAAGATTGTTTTTAAAGAAATAAATTACAAATCTGTTTAACTTTCTGGAGCCAGTTGATATATATATATATATATATATATATATATAAAAAAGATTTTTCCTGGATAACCCCTTTAAGACATTGACATGCCATTTCCTCCACAACAAGAAACCCTCTGAAGCTCTTTTCCATGCTAGTTGATGCACCACATTTACCGTATATACTCAAGTATAAGCCGAGTTTTTCGGCACGATTTTTCGTCCTGAAAATGCCCCCCTCAGCTTATACTCGAGTGCACTCTCCGCCTGTCAATGCCTTCTCAGTTGTCTTCAACCTGCGGACCTCCAGATGTTGCAAACTACCGCTCCCAGCATGCCTGGACAGCCATCGGCACGCTGGGAGTTGTAGTTTTGAAACATCTGGAGGTCCGCAGGTTGTAGACCACTGCGGCCTCCGTCATCATCCAGACCCCCCTTTAGTTTCTACTCACCTCCCCTCGGTGGGAAGGAAGGGTGAGCTGGTCTGTGACGTCCCTGCGCATGAACGTCCCTGTGCGTCATCGTCAAGGCAACATCACTAGTCCGGGGCCGACCCGGAGCGGAGAAGAGGGCCTCCCGGTGAAAATGGACAGCCCGGAACGACTAACCCTCCCCACCGGATGGTCCCTGCAGCATAGATGGCCCGGACCAGCTCACCCTTCCTTCCCACCGAGGGGAGGTGAGTAGAAAACTAAAGGGGGGTCTGAATGATGATGAAGGCCGCAGTGGTCTTCAACCTGCGGACCTCCAGATGTTTCAAAACTACAACCCCCAGCATGCCCGGACAGCCGATGGCTGTCCGGGCATGCTGGGAGTTTTAGTTTTGCAACATCTGGAGGTCCGCAGGTTGAAGACCACTGCGGCCTTCATGGATTAACAGGCGGTGATGATGGGGGGGGGGGATGATGTATTTCCCACCCTAGGCTTATAGTCGAGTCAATAACTTTTCCTGGGTTTTTGGGGTGAAATTAGGGGTCTCTGCTTATATTCGGGTCGGCTTATACTCGAGTATATACAGTATTTAGAGTTTAGAGACACTTTTTCGCAGCATCTGTCAAAGGAGCATGGTTTCGACAATATTTGTGTGGCTATGGTAAAAGGGAAACTATCAGCAGGTGACAGATTTGTAAATGACTTCTATAAAAAAAAATCGCAATCCTACTAGTACTTATCAGCTGCTGAAGTTGAAGTTGTTCTTTTCTATCTGACAACAGTGCTCTCTGCTGACACCTCTGCCCATCTCAGGAACTGTCCAGAGCAGGAGAGGTTTTCTATGGGGATTTGCTCCTACTCTGGACAGTTCCTGAGACAGACAGAGGTGTCAGCAGAGAGCACTGTGGTCAGACAGAAAAGAACAACTCAACTTCAGCAGCTGATAAGTACTAGTAGGATTAAAATGTTTTAATAGAAGTAATTTACAAATCTGTTTAACTTTCTGGAGCCAGTTGATATGGAAACATTTTTTTTTTTTTTCACTTGAATACCCCTTAAATTAATTTACTAAGAGTGAAGTGTAGTTTCTTTGAGGGTATTTTTCCACAGTATTTACTCATGTTTCCCTATGTTTTATATGTCGAGATTTTTATTTTTTTTTTAAATGTCTGGGACACGCCCCCTTTTCATGGCAACCACTCCCTTTTTTTTTTTTGTAAAATGGAGAGTTGGAGGGTTTTTAGATTTTTTGGCGAAAATTCTGGCACACATTGTGGCACAGACACAGGTTGGGTTTACAATAGTAAATCAGGGCCAATGTGTCATGGTGATGACTATAAGGAGGGCATGAAGATGTAAAGTACAGTGGCCAGGGGCGTTTTTTCAGCACTAGCCGCGCTCATTGAACCATACTGTAAAAACATAGGCCCCTTGTGTGTTAAGTGCGCGTGTTTAGTGTGCGGTCAGGATGCTGTGTGTGTGGTGCTCCATCCGTCTGTGCGGAAGAAGAAGAGCAGAAAGGAGCCGCACAGAGAAGGGAAGAACAGCAGCTCCAACACTGTAGAGGACCGCGCCACTGAGAACAATACGGAGGACAACTGCGCCCTGTATTATTATCAACATTATGCCGGTATTTCAGTATAACGTCAGTATTTAACATCAGAAAACGAACATTAAAAAAAGTTGCGGATTTTCACACGATGCTCTTAATATTTACGTAAAACACACAAAAAAATTGGCATAAATAAAGCTTGTGAAACATTTGCGACTTTTTAACACTATTTTTCTGGTTTCCAGCATTGATAAATTCACCGCCCACCCCCCCTCCCCCTCCCCGACTGTCTAGTCTGAGTTTATACTCTCTAAACTTTTTAATAAATCTGGGCTACAGTGTCATATGAACAACACTCTTTAGGGCATTTATGGGTTGACAAAAATTGTACGAGTTGCTTTAAAGGGGTACTCCGCCCCTAGACATCTTATCCCCTGTCCAAAGCATAAGAGATAAGATGTCTTATTGCGGGGGTTCCGTCACTGTGACCCCCCGCGATTTCCGTGCAGCACCCGACATTCTAAACAGTATGATCAGAACGCTGGGTTCCTGTGGCCGGAGACATCACCATTCTTGTCTATAAGAGGGAGCATGGTGTGATGTCACGCCATGCCCCCTCCAGTCATGTCTATGAGAGGGGGCATGACGGCCGTCACGCCCCCTCCCATAGACATGAATGGAGGGGGCGTGACATGACATCACGTCACCTCCCATAGACATGAATGAAGGCAGTGTGACCTGACATCACATCACATTCCATAGACATGAATTAAGGGGGCGTGACCTGACATCACATCACCTTCCATAGACATGAATGGAGGGGGACTGACCTGACATCTCGTCACCTCCCATAGACATGAATGGAGAGGGACTGACCTGACACCACGTCACCTCCCATAGACATGAATGGAGGGGGACTGACCTGACATCACGTCCCCTCACATAGACATGAATGGAGGGGGACTGACCTGACATCTCGTCACCTTCCATAGACATGAATGGAGGGGGCATGACCTGACATCACGTCCCCTCACATAGACATGAATGGAGGGGGACTGACCTGACATCTCGTCACCTCCCATAGACATGAATGGAGGGGGCGTGACCTGACATCACGTCCCCTCACATAGACATGAATGGAGGGGGACTGACCTGACATCACGTCACCTTCCATAGACATGAATGGAGGGGGCGTGACCTGACATCACGTCACCTTCCATAGACATGAATGGAGGGGGCGTGACCTGACATCACGTCCCCTCACATAGACATGAATGGAGGGGGACTGACCTGACATCACGTCACCTTCCATAGACATGAATGGAGGGGGCGTGACCTGACATCACGTCACCTTCCATAGACATGAATGGAGGGGGACTGACCTGACATCTCGTCACCTCCCATAGACATGAATGGAAGGGGCATGACCTGACATCACGTCACCTCCCATAGACATGAATGGAGGGGGCGTGACCTGACATCACGTCACCTCCCATAGACATGAATGGAGGGGGTGTGATCTGACATCATGAGGGGAGCGTGACCTGACGTCACGTCTCCCTCCGCGGGAACCCAACATTCTAAACATACTGTTTAGAACATCGGGTGCTGCACGGAGAATGCAGGGGGTGTCGCAGCGGCGGGACCCCCTCGTTCAGACATCTTTTCCCCTATCCTTTAGATAGGGGATAAGATGTCTATGGATGGAGTACCCCTTAAAATCTGTTAAAATGATCCACACTTTTCTTCCATATAGATGTTTGCATTTATACCCCACAGTCATCATTTTTCAGAAAAATGGAGCAGTATTGATTCTAATATAAAATGCTTTTTAAAAATAACCCAGTTCAGATGACTGCTGAGACTTTCGGAAATCATTGCTATTCCTCTAGGAGAGGCGCAGCATTGCTCCTGATAAGGCGGCTCTCGCCATTCGTCACAGATTTCTTTAGCTAATTACTAATTTCCTGCTAATCATAAAAACCGAAGCCGGATAGATGACTATTGGATTACAATACCCAAATCCATCCTAATTTTTATGCGCCAATTATAATCGTTCCAATAATTATTCCAGAAATGTTATTGCTCGTCTTTCTATAAATACTCGGAGATCCTGTTTATGAAAATAAACCCAGAATGAGAAATAGATGATTGAATTTTACATCTAAAATCCTATGTAGCCCGAGGCCAGACTCACAAAATTGGTGTCGTGAACCCTGCGAGCTCAGAGAATTTTATTGCAAATACTATTGCCTATAAGTGGATTACTATAGATATGTTTAGCAAAAAAAGCAAAAAAAAGATCCGCAAAAAACTAAATGTGTCCTCTAAACCAGACAACCCTTTAATAGCCTTGAAGCCTCAGTTCTTCACCAGGACCAGGAGTGTCCGAAAAGTGGATTTTCTACAGTACAAACATATAACAGAATATAAACATTAAACATTTTTAATATATCACTCAGTACCTAATCCTGACCATGTACATCTATTTCTATGTGTCTAGCACCTTTATTTATTCTTTTTTAATTACACTTTTAATCTAGCTCACTAGTCTGAATTCCTCTCAAATGGAGGGGGCGTGGCCTCCCTGTGCAGGTCTCCGCCCCCTCCCTCAGTATGCTGTCTGCTCACATCTCCCCTAGCATTAGCAAAACTACAACTCCCAGCTTGTCCTCACTGACAGTAGCCGGACACAAGCTGACAGTGGGAGGATTTTTCCTCCAGCTCTGAGCCCTGCACTCACAGCTGTCAATCAAGGAAGTGTGTCCATGACATAGGTGATGACTCATGGACACAGCAGGACTAGTATGTGTCCAAGCAGGCAGGGGGGGGGGCAGTTGTTTGACTGGATTTTTCTGTATGAAATACTGAAAATTTTCTAATGAAAGCAATTGCACAACCTATTGGTTATACATGCTTTACAACACATCAAAAGTTTTTGTATCTGACAGTGCCCATTTAAAGAGAACCTCTCATGATCTTGTTAAATTTTATACTCCTCCCAGTTCACTTCCCCATCAAGATAAACCACCCCCTGCCTTTATTTTTATTATTTGTTCGTTTTCTACCTTGATATTGTTCTGTTTTTTTTCTGCTCAGTCAGATTCACAGACTGGGAAGGGGCGTTCCCCAGCAGGCGTGACCTCATCTGAAGCCATACAGGGGAGAACTTCCTCCCTCACTCTGCTACACACAGCCCAGAGCAGTTCAGTGTGAGATGAGCTATGATTGGCTAAGGCTGCACACACACACACCCCTCAGCATTTTCCTGATTTTTAGACTTCTGCCAGGCCAGCAGGAGTCCAAAGTCTGTGCAAGAGATGAAAGGAAATGTGCTCTGGGCAAGTAGGGAGACACCTAGTGGCAGCTTTTTTAAACACAAAATATAGAAAACTTTATTTTTATAAACAAAGTACATTTTTTATTTGCCATAAGGAGTGCAATAGCAAAAATTAGTTGTAATGAGAGTGCCATTTAATGGACAAATGCTCGGTTTTTCAATCCTTG
This sequence comes from Hyla sarda, assembly GCF_029499605.1. NCBI lineage: Eukaryota > Metazoa > Chordata > Amphibia > Anura > Hylidae > Hyla > Hyla sarda. The sequence goes on along the minus strand of NC_079191.1, from coordinate 429,162,998 downwards.
TCTCTACACATCTTTGTTTTGATCCAGGCATATTTTACTATAAATCGGTACTATATGATACCCATAAAGGTAGGTGATAGAAGGTTTCACTAAACAATTAGGGCTGGCCTTGGGGGGAGGGTATTGTGCCTGGCATTTAGCTGAAATGGACTCCTGGGAAGAGCATTGTCTGTCTGTCAGCTGCTCTCAGCCAATCAGCAGAGCTCATACCGCTCCCAGCCGACTGAAGTTCATACTGCTCCTCCCATATGTCCTTTTTCAGCTGGATTCCAGAAAAGGCATACATACCATACAGACAGAACATGCAGCTACTATGGGGCCCTATGGGAGAGAAGGGGCCCAGCCCTGATTGGTTCATACTGGTTGGAAACTGTGCAGAACTCTACTTCCTAAGAAAGTGCATTGTCAGCAAGTCATGGACCAAAAGGTCATGAAAAGCAAGAAAGAAACAACAAACATTTTCTTCTGGGGAGCAAGCTCAGACGCTGTTGTATATGCCCTGTACATACCTGTTTTAGCTGATGTGGCAGGCATGGGTTACGCTCCATATTGTATGCAGATCCATTACTAAAGTGACTTAAAGGGGTGCTCCAATGGAAAACATTTTTTTTTCCAAATGAACTGGTGCCAGATTTGTAAATGACTTCTATTTAAAAATCTTAATCCTTCCAGTACTTATCAGCTGCTGTATGTTGTATTTCTTTCTGGAGTTCTTTTCTGTCTGACCACAGTGCTTTCTTCTGACACCTCTGTCCGTATCTGGAACTGTCCAAAGCAGCAGAGGTTTGCTAAGGGGATTTGCTTGTACTCTGGACAGTTCCTGACATGGACAGAGGTGTCAGCAGAGAGCACTGTGGTCAAACTGGTAAGAACTCCAGAAAGAAATACAACTTCCTTTGTAGTATACAGCAGCTGATAAGTACTGGAAGGATTAAGATTTGTGAATAGATGTTATTTATAAATCTGTTTAACTTTCTGGCACCAGTTGATTTAAAAAAAAAAAATTAAATAAAATTAATTAAAAAATTGTTTTCCACTGTAGTACCCCAACCACTTAAATGGGCACTGTCAGATACAAAAACTTTTGATATGTTGTAAAGCATGTATAACCAATAGGTTTTGCATTTGCTTTCATTAGAAAATTTCAGTATTTCATACTGAAAAAGCCAAACAACTGCCCCCCTGCCTGCTTGGACACATACTAGTCCTGCTGTGTCCATGCATCATCACCTATGTCATGGACACACTTCCTTGATTGACAGCTGTGAGCGCAGGGAAATATCCTCCCACTGTCAACTTGTGTCCCGCTACTGTCAGTGAGGACAAGCTGGGACCAGGCCAATTTTATTTTAGCATTTTCGTTTTTTCCTCCTCGCCTTCTAAAAAGCATTAGGCTAGGTTCAGACTACGGAATCTCCAGGCAGAAAATTTCCGCCCGGAGATTCCGAGTGCGGCCAGCGCCGGCTGAATCAGTCGGCGCTAGGATCGCGCGGACACTGCAGTCTCCAATAGACTGCAATGTGTTCCGCGGGGATTTCCGCCTGAAGAAAGAGCACCGCCTTTCTTCAGGCGGAAATTTCTAAGCGGATTTTCCGCTTCACAAATTCCGAAGTGTGAATTTGTGAACGGAAACCCATTCACTACATTAGACATTTTAGCAAGCGGAATTTCTGAGGGAAATTTTACGACTGAATTTCTGTCGGAAATCCCGTAGTCTGAACCTAGCCTTACTCTTTCCATCCACAGACAAATATGGGGAGTTGTCCTTTGTAATGACATCACTCATTTTACCCTAAAATGTAGGGCGCAGCCAAAAAGATACTATTTGTGTTGCGAAATTGAAAAGAAAACCGGAATTTTGCAAACTTTTTTTTTCACGCCGTACAATTTACATTAAAAAATGACATGTTTTCTTTATTCTGTGGGTCAATACGTATAAAATGATACCCATGATTACCTACTCTTTTATTATTGTACCAATTTAAAAAAAATCTCAAACTTTTTAGCCAAATTAGTACGTTTAAAATCCCAATATTTTAAGGACCTATAACTTTTTCATTTTTACATACTAGCGGCGGTATGAGGACTAATTTTTAGCACCGTGATTTGTACTTTTTATTGATACTACATTTGCATATCTAAAACTTTTAATACATTTTTAATACATTTTTTTGGGAATATGATGTGACAGAAAAGCAGCAATTTCGGATTTTTTTCACATTTACGCTGTTCACCATACGGAATAATTAACTTTATATTTTGATAATTCGGACATTACGCACGCAGCGATACCAAATATGTTTATTAAATTCTTTTTTTACACTGTTTGTGGGTAAAATGGGAAAAATGCACGTTTTACCTTTTTTTGGGGGGAGGGGATTTTTCACATATTTTTCCTTATTTTTTTTTCCTTTTTTTTTTTTTCCTTTTTTTTTTAAACACTTTTTATGTTTACAAAAGGACTATTTATTCCACTTTTCTTACCGCACTGCCGCAGATGCCGTGATCTGTATTGATAAACGAGTCCACCTCTATGGAAGACCAAAGTTCGCTCCATGCATCGGATGTCTGGGGTGCTGCAGCCACGGAACCCCGGCGATCAGACATCTTATCCCCTATGCTTTGGATAGGGGATAAGATGTCTAGGGGCGGAGTACTCCTTTAAAGAGGTTTCACTGTATACTGAAAGTTCTTTATCTACCGTATTTTTTGCCGTATAAGACGCACTTTTTCTTCCCCAAAACTGGTGGGGGAAAAAATTGGTGCGTCTTATACGGCAAAATACACATTAAAACCCTGTCCTATCGTGGCGGTCCCTGCGGCCATCAACGGCCGGGACCCGCGGCTAATACAGGGCATCACCGATCGCGGTGATGCCCTGTATTAACCCTTCAGATCAAAGCTGACCGCCGCATCTGAAGCGAAAGTGACACTAACCCGGCTGCTCAGTCGGGCTGTTCGGGACCGCCGTGGTGAAATCGCGGCGTTCCAAACAGCTTACAGGACACCGGGAGGGATCTTACCTGCCTCCCCGGTGTCCGATTGGCGAATGACTGCTCCGTGCCGGGATCCCCTGCATGGCCGGCGCTCTCCTTCGTCGTCATCACGTCGTTGCGCACGCCGTCCCGTCATCCAATAGGAGCGGCGTGCGTAGCGACGTGATGTCGGCGACAGAGCGAGGATACCGGGCATCAGAGACGTTCCGGAGTGACAGGGACAGCCCGGGGACGCGGCGACAGCGATGGAGGGCGACATCCAGGGCAGCGGTGACGAGCGGTGACACGTGAGTATTACCTCTTATACCAGTGGTCTTCAACCTGCGGACCTCCAGATGTTGCAAAACTACAACTCCCAGCATGCCCGGACAGCCGTTGGCTGTCCGGGCATGCTGGGAGTTGTAGTTTTGCAACATCTGGAGGTCCGCAGGTTGAAGATCACTGTCCTATTACTTTACATTGTATTTGGTTCAGAATCTTGTTTTTTCTAGATTTTCCTCCTTTAAAATTGGGTGTGTCTTATATGCCGGAGCGTCTTATATGGCGAAAAATACGGTATTTTCGGCCCAAAGTTGATGAAAATTGATATAAAACCCCTGTCTCTGTGCGCTCCCGCCTATATTGGAGACATGGATGATGATCACCGTTTGATTGTTTATTTTACCTTTTAGATATTTCAGCATAAAGATAAAATCATTGAAATCTCCACGACGGCGACGAACGAGGCGACTCTGGAAGGGATGCTGAACAAAATCATCAGTCTGTGGAGTAAGACCGACTTCAGGCTAACGGTGCACAAGACTGAACTTTCCGAAATCCTGGTTATTGCTACAGCGGAGGACATCACGGCTCAGCTGGAGGAATGTCAGGTTATCCTCTCTACGGTGAAGGGCTCCCGATACTGCTCCCCTATAAAGGTAACATTTGGGTTGGATATTAAAGGGGTAGTCCAGTGGTGAAAAACGTATCCCCTATTCTAAGGATAGAGGATAAGTTTGAGATCGCGGGGGGTCCGACCGCTGGGGCCCCCACAATCTCTCTGTATGAGGGCCAGGCTCTCCGGCCAGATAGCGCGTGTTGACCACGGCACGAAGCGGCGGCCGACACGCCCCCTCAATACAACTTTATGGCAGAGCCGGAGATTGCCGAAGGCAGCGCTCCGGCTCTGCCATAGAGTTGTATTGAGGGAGCGTGTCAGCCGCCGCTTCATGCAGGTGGTGAACACGCCCTCTTCCCGCGGGCTGTCGGGGCCCCGTACAGGAGATCGCGGAGGGCCCCAGCGGTCGGACCCCACGTGATCTGAAACTTACCCCCTATCCTTAGGATAGGTGATACGTTTTTCACGACTGGACTACCCCTTTAAGAATGTGATACAGTGAAGCACAATGGTTCTCATTTCTATTGTGAATGTTCAGTGTAAAAAATACAAACACATCTTCGTGCCCTTTGTTCTTGCTTTCTGACTGGGTAGCAGCTCCATCCAATTACATGGGGGTTAAAGGGGTACTCTGCCCCTAGACATCTTATCCTCCCGCGATCTCTGTGCAGCACCCGGCGTTTGTTTAGAAAGCCGGTTGCAGGCGGCAGGGGTCGTGACATCCCTGTCACGACCCTTGTGAAGTCACGCCCCCTCAATGACAGTCTATGGCTACCACGCCTCCTCTCATAGGCTTGCATTGAGGAGGTGTGGCCATGACATCACAAAAACGCCCCCTCAATTAAAGTCTAGGGGATATGGGGCATGGTGGCTACCACGCCCCCTCCCATAGACTTGAATTGAGGAGGCGTGGCTGTAACATCACAACCCCGCCGCCTGCACCCAGCATTCCGAACAAAATGCTCCGAACACTCAGGCAACGGAGTACCCCTTTAAAGGGGTACTCCCGAAGGGGGAAAAAAAGGTTTTCAAATCAACTAGTGCCAGAAAGTTAAACAGATTTGTAAATTACTTCTATTTAAAATCTTAATCCTTCCATGCTCCAGAGGAAGTTGTGTAGTTCTTTCCATTCTGACCTCAGTTCTCTCTGCTGACACCTTTGTCCATGTAAGGAACTGTCCAGAGTAGGAGCAAATCCCCATGGCAAACAGTTCCTGACATGGACAGAGGTGTCAGCAGAGAGCTCTGTTCTCTGGAAAGAACTACACAACTTCCTGTGGAGCATACAGCAGCTGATAAGTATTGGAAGGGTTAAGATTTTTATATAGAAGTAATTTAGAAATCTGTATAACTTAATTTTGCCCTTTTGCCCCCTGGAGTCATGCCTTTCTTTTTGTTGTAGACCAGTGTTTCCCAACCAGTGTGCCTCCAGCAGTTGCAGAACTACAACTCCCAGCATGCCCGGACAGCCTTTGGCTGTCTGGGCATGCTGGGATTTGTAGTTTTGCAACCGCTGGAGGCACACTGGTTGGAAAACACTGTCTTAGTCAATGGCACTGGAGCTGGTCATCTGCTTTTATAACCCATCTTTGCCAAGGATCATTGGGTTGTGGGTCGGACATGTTACATGGGGCACCAGTGTTGTATTCGGCTTCAGTTCCTGACTGCTCCTCAGAACGATTCTTGACATCCGCCTCTGGCCCCTCTAGGCGACTATGGGTATTTTTTTCCTTAATCGCACCATTCCCCAAATACTCTCTATCGTTACTCAAGATACCCCACAAGGTTGGCAGTGAAATCCTGGCCCAGGCTACTTGATCCCTGATGACCAGGCCTCGCTCCAAGTAGCTCAGATCTCTGGATTTTCCCCATTTAAAGGGGTACTCAGTTGGAATTTTTTTTTACATTAACTGGTGCCAAAAAGTTCTACAGATTTGTAAATTACTTCTATTTAAAAATCTTAATCCTTCCAGTACTTATCAGCTGCTGTATGCTCCAGAGGAAGTTGTGTAGTTCTTTCTAGTCTGACCACAGTGCTCTTTGCTGACACCTCTGTCCATGTCAGGAACTGTCCAGAGCAGGGTAGGTTTCTATGAGGATTTGCTCCTATTCTGGACAGTTCCTGACATGGACAGAGGTGTCAGCAGAGAGCACTGTGGTCAGACGGAAAAAAGAACTACACAACTTTCTGTCACAAGCCTCCGGCGCTGAACCCGACACTCTAAACGAAAGCCGGGTGCAGCACGGAGATAGTGGGGGTCCCCAGCGGCGGGACCCCTGAGATCAGACATCTTAACCCCTAGCAGCATAAAATACAGAGATCAATTTAAATGTGAATCCATAATAAAGGGGTACTTTGGTGGAAAAAATTTTTAATCAACTGGTGCCAGAAAGTTTAACAGATTTATAAATTACTTCTAATTAAAAATCTTAATCCTTCCAGTACTTATCAGCTGCTGTATGCTCCACAGGAAGTTGTGTAGTTCTTTTCTGTCTGCCCATAGTGCTCTCTGCTGACACCTCTGTCCATTTTTATGAGTAGGAGCAAATCCTCATAGCAAACCTCTCCTGCTCTGGACAGTTCCTGACATGGACAGAGGTGTCCGCAGAGAGCACTGTGATCAGACTGGAAAAAACTACACAACTTCCTGTGGAGCATATAGCAGCTGATAAGTACTGGAAGGATTAAAATTTTTAAAATAGAAGTAATTCACACATCTGTTTAACTTTCTGGCACCAGTTGATTTGAAAAAGAGTGCCATCTTCATTCTCCTATGTCCGTTATTATGGCCACTTTTTTTCTGATTGAGCACCCCGGTGGACTGGAACTGTGTCAAGTGCCCGCTAGAGCTGTAAGAGATTGAAGCAATATCATCAAGGCTGCTGTGTCGAACGCTTTGCCGATTGTGATTTGGAAATTAGTTTTTCCACCGGAGTACCCCTTTATTGTGGATTCACATTTAAATTGATCTATGTATTCTATATTGCTCTCTGGGGTCACAGGTCTACTGTCTATACAGGTTAAAGGGGTACACCGCCCCTAGACATCTTATCCCCTGTCCAAAGGATAGGGATTAAGACGTGTGATCACGGGGGTCCTGCCGCTGGGGACCCCCGCGATCTCTGTGCTGGAGCCGGCATTCGTTTAGAGCAGTGGTCTTCAACCTGCGGACCTCCAGATGTTGCAAAACTACAACTCCCAGCATGCCCGGAGAGCCATTGGCTGTCCGGGCATGCTGGGAATTGTAGTTTTGCAACATCTGGAGGTCCGCAGGTTGGAGACCCCTGGTTTAGAGCATCGTGTTCAACGCCGGAGGCTCGTGACGTCCCCTCCCATAGACTTGCATTGAAGGGGCGCGGCCATTACGTCACGAGCCTCTGCCCCACATCGCCAGTCATCCGGCACAGAGCGAAGTTCGCTTCGAGCACCGGATGTCTGGGGTGCCGCAGCAGAGATCGCGGGGGTCCCCAGCGGCTGGACCCCACACGATCAAACATCTTATCCCCTATCCTTTGGATAGGAGATAAGATGTCTAGGGGCGGAGTAACCCTTTAAAGGGGTCATCCAGGAAAAAACTTTTTTTTTTAATATATCAACTGGCTCCAGAAAGTTAAACAGATATGTAAATTACTTCTATTAAAAAATCTTAAACCTTTCAGTACTTATGAGCTGCTGAAGTTGAGTTATTCTTTTCCTACTAAGTGCTCTCTGATGACACCTGTCTCTGGAACCGCCCAGAGTAGAAGCAAATCCCCATAGCAAACCTCTTCTACTCTGTGCAGTTCCCGAGACAAGCAGAGATGTCAGCAGAGAGCACTGTTGCCAGACAGAAAACAACAACTCAACTTCAGCAGCTGATAATTATTGGAAGGATTAAGATTTTTTAATAGAAGTAATTTACAAATCTGTTTAACTTTCTGGAGCCAGTTGAGATATATATATATATATATATATATATATATATATATATATATATATATATATTACATAGTTACATAGTTAGTACGGTTGAAAAAAGACATATGTCCATCAAGTTCAACCAGGGAATTAAGGGGTAGGGGTGTGGTGCGATATTGGGGAAGGGATGGGATTTTATATTTCTTCATAAGCATTAATGTTATTTTGTTCCATAAATGGATCTAATCCTGTTTTAAAGCTGTTAATTGTTCCTGCTGTGACCAGTTCCTGAGGTAGACCGTTCCATAAATTCACAGTCCTCACGGTAAAGAAGGCGTGTCGCCCCTTGAGACTAAACTTTTTCTTCTCCAGACGGAGGGAGTGCCCCCTCGTCCTTTGGGGGGGTTTAACCTGGAACAGTTTTTCTCCATATTTTTTGTATGGGCCATTAATATACTTATATACGTTTATCATATCCCCCCTTAAACGTCTCTTCTCAAGACTAAACAATTGTAACTCCTTTAATCGCTCCTCATAGCTAAGATGTTCCCTGCCCCATATTAGTTTAGTCGCGCGTCTCTGCACCCTTCCAACTCCGCAGTGTCCCTTTTATGGACAGGTGCCCAAAACTGAACAGCATATTCCAGGTGAGGCCGTACCAATGATTTATAAAGGGGGAGTATTATGTCCCTGCCCCTCGAGTCCATGCCTCTTTTGATACATGACAATATCCTGCCGGCTTTGGAAGCAGCAGCCTGACATTGCATGCTATTCTGTAGTCTGTGATCTACAAGTACACCCAGATCCTTCTCTACCAGTGACTCTGCCAGTTTAATCCCCCCTAAGACATACGATGCATGCAGGTTATTAGTACCCAGATGCATAACTTTACATTTATCCACATTGAACCTCATTTGCCAAGTGGATGCCCAGACACTTAGTCTATCCAAGTCATCTTGTAACTTATGCACATACTCTATAGACTGTACCCCCCCCCTCTATATACACAGCCCCCCTCTATATACACAGCCCCCCATCTATATACACAGCCCCCTCTATATACACATCCTCTATAGACTGTACTGTGCTACAAAGCTTGGTGTCATCTGCAAAGATAGAAACAGAGCTGTTAATACCATCCTCTATATCATTGATAAATAAATTAAACAACAGCGGGCCCAGTACTGAACCTTGGGGTACACCACTAATAACCGGGGACCAATCAGAGTACGAATCATTAACCACCACTCTCTGGGTACGATCCATGATCAGTGTTCAATCCAGTTACAAACTAAAATTTCCAAACCCAAAGACCTTAACTTACCTGTCAGACGTCTATGAGGGACAGTATCAATATATATATATAAATATATAAATATATATGAAAGTTTTTTCCTGGATAACCCCTTTAAATCCAATAATAACAGTGCAGCGGGCTCTATTAAAGGGGCCATTCAGTGTATAACATCACCCCGTTATATTTTTACACATTTTCTCTAATTATTTCTTCATCCTCCCACATCTGAAGATTCCTGCTTACCAAAACATTTGCTGAGAACATTTTCGCGGCCCTTCTCCGCTCTCAGCGCACCTGCGACGCCACTCTGGGACGCGTTCGCTATTAATGAGGCTTTTAATGTAAGGCGCAAAATTATCTTATAATTATGATTTACCCCACACAGGAATTGGAGGTTTTTTTTTTTTTTCCACCAATAGCTCAGACAGAGGAACGTTCTGAGGAAGAAATGAGCTGATTCTGTTCTTTCCTATGATGAGTGTAATTTCCGATAATGAGCAGTCGGCGCATCGGATACAGTACGCCAGTGTGTCTTGTATTACATCTAGAAAAACACAGTAATGTATATCGGCCTCTAATGCAGGCGAGGCAGCGCATTCACATTTACAATTCACCACAAATTAAAGGGGTTTTCCAGGAAAAAACTTTTTTTTTATATATATCAACTGGCTCCAGAAAGTTAAACAGATTTGTAAATTACTTCTATAAAAAAATCTTAATCCTTTCAGTACTTATGAGCTTCTGAAGTTAAAGTTGTTCTTTTCTGTCTAAATCCTCTCTGATGACACCTGTCTCGGGAAACGCCCAGTTTAGAAGCAAATCCAGGAAAAAAAATTATTTTTTATATATCAACTGGCTCCAAAAAGGTAAACAGATTTGTAAATTACTGACATCTCTGCTTGTCTCGGGAACTGCACAGTTTAGAAGAGGTTTGCTATGGGGATTTGCTTCTAAACTGGGAAGTTCCCTACAGGGCTGTGGAGTCGGTAGATAAATGTTCCGACTAATATGTGAATGTATTTTATACATTCCTTGAAGGAAAGAAAGGCAACCTACCTGTCATTACCACAGGACTACTGGCTGGGAAGCCAACAGTCTACTGTATTGGACAGTTTGTGTGCTGATCTGCTGCTGAAGATAGGGCAGTGGGAGGATCCAGGAAGGGGCATTTATTATAAAACATGATTTCCCTAGTAGAATCCCATAGTCATGTTTAAAGTTTAAAGGTGTACTCCGCCCCTAGACATCTTATCCCCGGGGTCCTGCTGCTGGCGACCCCCGGGATCGCCGCTACGGCACCGCGCTTTCATTACTACACAGAGCGAGTTCGGGGGACGGATACTGAGCGATACAGTGGAACGAGCAGCGTAATGTCATAGCTCCGCCCCTTGTGACATCACGACCCACCCCTTAATGCAAGTCTATGGCAGGGGGCGTGAAGACCGCCACGCCCCCTCCCATAGACTTGTATTGAGGGGGCTGGCCGTGACATCACGAGGGGCGGAGCCATGACGTAACTGTGCTTCAACCCCTGTATCGCCCGTCATTACGCACAGAGCGAACTCGCTCTGTGCAGTAATGACAGCGGGGTGCCTCAGCGGCAATCCCGGGGGTCCCCAGCAGCGGGACCCCGGCGATCTGACATCTCATCTACTATCCTTTGGATAGGGGATAAGATGTCTAGGTGTGGAGTACCCCTTTAAGCTAACAATCGAGTCTACAAGTTTGTGCGTTGTGTGCTAGTGAAGCACATGAAAAGCTTCTTCACGGTCCCTTAACGTGTTTGTTTTGCGGTTACGTGAGGCACTGCATGCATTGGTCTTTATTCTTAAAGTAGAGAAGTCATTAATTATAACTTTTTGTGAATTGGGACATTTAAACTAAGTTTTTTTTTTTTTTATTCCAATCTAAATTTAGTAGGAGTCGGAGTCGGTGCATTGTTTGTCGACTCTGACTCCAGGTACCCAAAACTTCGTCCGACTCCTCGACTCCGACTCCACAGCCCTGGTTCCCCAGACAGGTGTCATCAGAGAGCACTTAGACATAAAAGAACAACTCAACTTCATCAGCTCATAAGTACTGAAAGGATTAAGATTTTTTAATAGAAGTAATTTACAAATCTGTTTAACTTTCTGGAGCCAGTTGATATATAAAAAAAAAATTTTTCCTGGATAACCCCATTAATTTAAAGGGGTACTCCAGTGGAAATTTTTTTTTTAATCAACTGGTGCCAGAAAGTTAAACAGATTTGTAAATTACTTCTATTTGAAAATCTTAATCCTTCCAGTACTTATCAGCTGCTGTATGTTCCAGAGGAAGTTGTGTAGTTCTTTCTAGTCTGACCACAGTCTCTGCTGACACCTCTGTTCATGTCAGGAATTGTCCAGAGCAGGCTAGGTTTGCTATGGGGATTTGCTCCTACTCTAGACAGTTCCTGACATGGACAGAGGTGTCAGCAGAGAGCACTGTGGTCAGACTGGAAAGACATTCAAAGAGAAAAGAACTTCTTGTGGAGCATACAGCAGCTGATAAGTACTGGAAGGATTAAGATTTTTAAATAGAAATAATTTACAAATCTGTTTAACTTTCTGGCACCAGTTGATTTTCCATTGGAGTACCCCTTTAACTCCTTGATGCTGGATAACATAAATGTAGAAAAATAAATCTATTCTTCCCCAGTAACATTGCTTTAAAGGGTATTCCGACATTGGGTAAAATACTGCGGAAGCATATAGCATTTGATACCTGTCTGCACCAGTACTAAAACCACTAAAATTACTTCCTGATTAAAGGGGTACTCCGCCCACAGACATCTTATCCCCTATCCAAATGATAGGGGATAGGATGTCTGATCGCGGGGGTCCCCACCGATCTCCGTGCCGCACCCGGCATTCTAAAAAGTATGTTTGGAACGCTGGGTTTCTGCGGCTGGAGACGTAGAATGCCGGGTGTGGCACTGAGATCTCTGGGGACCCCCGTGATCAGACATCTTATCCCCTATCCTGTGCATAAGGAGTAAGATGTCTGTGGGCAGAGTACCCCTTTGATCAGGAAGTACAGTACAGGAAATATAAGTGGTTTTTGTACTTTAGCAGACAGGTATACAATGCTGTACATTTTTGCAGTATTTTACCCAATATCGGAATATACCTGTAAAGCACTGAGAATTGACTTATTTTATACATTTATGTTATCCAGCATCAAGGAGTTAAATTATCCTTCCTTTGGATAGGGGATAAGATGTCTGTGGCCGGAGTACCACTTTAAGCAGTTTCTTAATACTACTGTCAAGGATAGCTTCTGGTTAGGCCTTAAAATGTGCATGACTGCTGCTGTATACTGCCGACACAAGGAATACTCACCAGACAGAATGTTGGTATAATATCTCCTTCTCATAATACTGGCTAAGGAGCTGCCCCAAGGAGTTCTGTTTCTTACACGGAAGTACATTGGTTTTTACATTTTACAAAAAAGGGGAGGTTAGTTACCACATCAAAATCATCATGTTATATTTTGATTGGTTATTTTGAGTATTGCGTCTGTGTATGTATTAGCATATTTAAGCATCCATTTCTCTCTTGGCCAAAGTTCATTTATGCTGCCCTCTCACTCTCATACTGGAAAATTCCGGATTTCTCTCTGCCCTTCTACACAGTCTATATCTCTTCAAATATTTTGTCTTCCAAGTTTCAGCTTCTTATCTCACTTCTTCTGGCCTTGTTCCAAGGTCCCTATCTTCTTGGTCAGCATGTTAGTAAGCTGAAATGTCTCATAAGGAAAATAATGTTTTTCTGCAGCATATTAGCATATATCTATTTTTAACATATAAATATATATATATATATATATATATATATATATATATATATATATGTATATATATATACACACAGTGGTCCCTCAACATACGATGGTAATCCGTTCCAAATGGACCATCGTTTGTTGAAACCATCGTATGTTGAGGGATCCGTGCAATGTAAAGTATAGGACAGTGGTCTACAACCTGCGGACCTCCAGATGTTGCAAAATTACACCAACGACTGTCCAGGCATGCTGGGAGTTGTAGTTTTGCAACATCTGGAGGTCCGCAGGTTGAAGACGACTGGTATTGGAGGTTATACTCACGTGTGTCCGCCGCTCTGGACCGTCACCGCTGCCCTGGATGTCGCCTTCCGTATCTGTCGCCACGTCCCCAAGGTGTCCCCGACGCTCCGACAAGGCCTCTGCTTCCCCGGCATCCTCGCTCTCCATCGCCGCCATCACGTCGCTACGCACGCCGCTCCTATTGGATGATGGGACAGCGTGCGCAGCGACATGATGACGACGATGAAGAGCGCTGACGATGCAGGGGATCCCAAGGAGGATGCGCCGGAGCCCCAAGGACAGGTAGGAGACATCACCGCAGCACACGGGGCACCGTAAACGGCTATCCGGTGGCAGCTGAAGCAGTCTGCGCTGCAGGATAGGCGTTTATGCGATGGCCCCGACATACAAAAGCATCGTATGTTGATGCTGCCTTCAACATGCGATGGCCTCTGAGAGGCCATCGTATGTTGAAATGATCGTATGTCGGGGACATCGTAGGTCGGGGGGGGGGGGGTAACAGTATATATGTGTGTGTGTGTATATATATATATATATATATATATATATATATATATAAAATATTGATCAGTAATCAAAATCATAATGGTCATCCTTATCAATTCCCAGAATGCAATGCTTCCTCTCTGCTCTTTATCACAGTCCTCCCGCCTTCCCTTCTCTCCACAGCACTTTTGCCAGTTCGTTTTTTTCTCTTTTCATAGCATCGCACAATGCACCTGCTGAATTCATTCCCTGTCTGCTCCCCTGCATTCTGTAACCACGCATCATGAAGCATTACACAATGTTGACTTGTCTGTGTTGTGCTAGATAGATCAGGTCCTCCAAAGAGAAATGCTCCTTGTTGCCACTCTGGACGAGACATGGGGGTCCATAACAGAGGAGCCCCCTCTATTATTTTACATTTAAAACTGGACATTTTATTATTTTCTTTTCTCACTGATCTTGTTTCAGAACACGGTGGATGAATGGGACAGAAAACTGAATCTCTTCTCCCGCACCATGGAGGAATGGATGATGTGCCAGAGAAACTGGCTGTACCTGGAGCAGATATTCCTGGCGTCTGACATCCAGAGGTATAGACTGTAGACAAGAATCACCAGGCTGTTCATTCGCCTTCACGTCAGAACTGGAACATTGATATTAAATTAATTTAGCTAAATAAGCTAAGGCTGGTTTTAGGCATGTCTGTTATTCAGTGCTGAAAATTTATTTTATTAAATTATTAAATTGTGCAAAAAAAAAAAAAAAAATAAATATATATATATATATATATATATATATATATATATATATATGACAAATCCATACACCAGCTGATAAGTACTGGAAGGGTAAAGATTTTTAAATAGAAGTAATTTACAAATCTATTTAACTTTTTTGCACCAGTTGATTTGAAAAAAAAAATAATAAATCCCACCGGAGTACCCCTTTGACCCCTTAACGACGCAGGACGTAAATGTACGTCCTGGTGATGAGGTACTTAACGCAACAGGACGAACATTTACGTCCTGAGCATAACCGCGGGCATCGGAGTGATGCCGGCATCATGCGCAGCAGGTCCCGGCTGTGGATCCCAGCCAGGGACCCGCCGGTAATGGTGGACACCCGCGATGTCCGCCATTAACCCCTCAGATGCCGTGATCGATACAGATCACGGCATCTGCAGCATTGCAATCACTTAACAGGATGATCGGATCGCCCGCAGCGCTGCTGCGGCGTTCATCCTGCACGGCAGACGGAGGTCCCCTCACCTGCCTCCGCTGCCTTCCGGGAGTCTTCTGCTCTGATCTGCCTTCCCGCAGACCAGAGCAGAAGATGACCGATAACCCTGATCAGTGCTATGTCCTATACAATCGAATGGTTGCTATAAATAGTCCCCTATGGGGGGGACTATAAGAGTGTAAAAATAAAAGTAAAAAAAGTAAAAAAAAAATAAGTGAAAAAAAATTTGAAAAACCCCCTCCCCCAATAAAAACGTAAATTGTCCCATTTTCCCTATTTTACCCCCAAAAAGTGTTTAAAAAATTATTTTATATACATATTTGGTATCGCCGCGTGGGTAAATATTTGTACTATTAAAATAAAATGTAAATGATCCCGTACGGTGATCGGCATAAACGTAAAAAAAAAAAATCCAAAATAGCTGCTTTTTTTAATAACATTTTATTCCCCCAAAAAATGAATAAAAAATATAATAAAAGTTTTGTATAAGCAAATATGGTATTAATAAAAAGTACAGATCACGGTGCAAAAAATGAGCCCTCATACCGCCGCTTATACGGAAAAATGAAAAAGTTATTGGTCTTCAAAATAGGGGGATTTGAAACGTACTAATTTGGTTAAAAAGTTTGTGATTTTTTTTTAAGCGCAACAGTAATAGAAAAGTGTATAATTATGGGTATCATTTTAATCGTATTGACCCAGAGAATAAAAAACACGTCATTTTTACCATAAATTGTACGGCGTGAAAACAAAACCTTCCAAAATTTGCAAAGTTGCGGTTTTCTTTTTAATTTCCCCACACAAATAGTGTTTTTTGGTTGCGCCATACATTTTATGATATAATGAGTTATGTCATTACAACGGATAACTGGTCACGCAAAAAACAAGACCTCATACTAGTCTGTGGATGAAGATATAAAAGAGTTATGATTTTTTGAAGGGGAGGAGGAAAAAACGAAAGCGTAAAAATAAAATTGTCTGAGTCCTTAAGGTCCAAATGGGCTGAGTCCTTAAGGGGTTAATTAACCTGCACTAGCGTTGCAGATCCTCAGCTGTGCCGAGCGCTGTCTCTGTCTAGTGGTATATATCAATATATATATTTGCATGTAGGTTCACACATCTTCCTGACATATGCTGAAGCCTGTTACTGAAGGGTTGTGAGTAGCCCATTGTGGCAGTCAGCATCTAGCAGATTTTGTATACATTTGCCTATTGTGTATTCATATGGGGAGGTTCTATACACCGGTACCTCTATGACACTTGTATACAGGGATCTCTGATAATTTATAATTGTATGGAGACTAATTACTACTGTTCGTGTTCTTGTGCAGGACCTTATATTTACTTTACATTATCATTTGATGTCTACTGTTACATGTCATCTCTATGCTAATGCTATATGACAAGTGTCCAAAAGAGAGTCCCCTGATGAGTGTACCACAATAGGTGCAGGAAACGCGTAGGGACAAATAGGGACACTTAGGGATGGCAAACTTTTTGCTTGGAGTTGTGGCCGTGAAGTGGATCCCGGTGAGCTGACTACCCTACCCTGAGGGACACTTAGGGACAGGTTACAGTGTGGGGCTGCCCTTTTTAGGGTGAGCAACACTTGTCAAGAAGGGCAAGATAGGGGAAGAATTAGGGCCAGACCCCCCCTACCCCCGGCCCTACAACCACCGGACATTGTTACCCTGCATAGCTCCTGCTATTGATTTAATCAAATGGTATATGCACCATCACTGCACTTGTATATACACATTAATTGTTTTGTATGAGTCATGTAATGGTTATTTTAAAGGGACACTCCGGTGGAAAACTTTTTTTTTTTTTTTTTATCAACTGGTGCCAGAATGTTAAACAGATTTGTAAATTACTTCTATTTAAAAAAAAATCTTAATCCTTCCAGTACTTATTAGCTGCTGAATACTACAGAGGAAATTATTTTATTTTTGGAACACAGAGCTCTCTGCTGACATCACGAGCACCGTGCTCTCTGCTGACATCTCTGTCCATTTTAAGCACTGTCCAGAATAGGAGAAAATCCCCATAGAAAACATATGCTGCTCTGAACAGTTCCTAAAATGGACAGAGATGTCAGCAGAGAGCACTGTGCTCGTGATGTCAGCAGAGAGCTCTGTGTTCCAAAAAGAAAAGAATTTCCTCTGTAGTATTCAGCAGCTAATAAGTACTGGAAGGATTAAGATTTTTTAATAGAAGTAATTTACAAATCTGTTTAACTTTCTGGCACCAGTTGATTTAAAAAAAAAAAAAAAAAAGTTTTCCACCGGAGTACCCCTTTAATCACATGGTATATGCGCCATCACTTCACTTGTATATACACATTAATTGTTTTGTATGAGTCCTATAATGGTTATTTTAACTGTATTAAAGGTTACATTTTACATATGCAGTTCCTCCCAGTGATACATATCAATATATCCTTATTTGCCCTCATACTATCTATATCCTTACTAGGCAGCTCCCGGCTGAGGCCAAACTTTTTGCCCAAGTGGACAGTTCATGGAAAGAGCTGATGAATCAGATAAAAGAAAGACCCAACGCGCTTCGAGCTGCCACTGCGCCCGGTGTCCTGGAACTTCTACAGACCAACAATGGTCATCTGGAAAAAATTCTAAAATGCCTGGAGGTAAGTGGGAGACAAAATATATTAGTCTAAATTCTTGTGTGTGATCGTTCAGCCTCTAGTTCGATGAGAAATTATCTTTTTAGTATGATTGTTAAAGGGGTACTCCGCCGAAAAACATCTTATCCCCTATTCAAAGGGGGGAACCCCCCCCCCACCCCACGATCTCTGGGTGTCAGCAGCAGCGGCGTCTGGAACACGGATGCTTGGAGCTTCCGTGTTTGTGACGTCACGCCACGCCCCCTGCATTCATGTCTATGGGAGGGGGCGTGACGGCTACGTAGTAGCCGTCACGCCTCCTCCCATAGACATGAATGGAGGGGGCGTGGCCGCTGTAGTCGCCAGTCATCCGGCACTGAGCAGAGTTGGCTCCGTGCATGAATGACTGGGGTGCCGCGCCGGAGATCCCCAGCGGCGGGACCCCCAAGATCAGACATCCTTTGGATAAGGGGATAAGATGTTTTTCAGCGGAGTACCCCTTTAATATAGAACACAAGAAGATGATTATTTTTGAATCTTGGATGCTGGCCATATACCACAACCTGATTCTACCGAAAGGACCAAATGTCCCAATTGACCAAAATTCCCCAAAATTGGACAAGTTGTTAAAAAAAAGACATTTAACATTTGCACAATATATAGAACAAAGTCATTACCATCACCTATGAAGTTATATTATATTATTTTATATATTACTAGATATATATATATACAGTATATTATATTAATGATATGAGATATATATATATATATATATATATATATATATATATATATGTATATGGAAATTTGGAAATTTAGATTTTTGTGGGGAAGAGATGTACAAGAAATTATCATGCCAGAAAAACCAGAGCACTTAAAGGGGTTCTCCAGTGGAAAAAAAATGTAGGTCTTAATAAGTCAACTGGTGCCAGAAAGTTAAACAGATTAGTAAATTACTTCTATTAAAAAATCTTTACCCTTCTAGTGCTTTTTAGCAGCTGTATGCTACTGAGGAAATTCTGTTCTTTTTGAATTTCTTTTTTGTCTTGTCCACAGTGCTCTCTGCTGACACCTCTGTCCGTGTCAGGAACTGTCCAGAGCAGCATAGGTTTGCTATGGGGATTTTCTCCTGCTCTGGACAATTCCTGATACGGACATCAGGTGTCAGCAGAGAGCACTGTGGACAAGACAAAAAAGTAATTAAAAAAGAAAAGAATTTCCTCTGGAGCATACAGCTGCTAAAAAGTACAGGAAGGGTAAAGATTTTTTAATAGAAGTCATTTACAAATCTGTTTAACTTTCTGGCACCATTAAAAAAATAAATTTTCTACCGGAGTACCCCTTTAATGTAATCAGAGATGGTTACATGGTAGAACACTTCTTCATGGGAAGATCTTGAAGGCGTTACATACAGTATGTGTTCTCCAATCTGTGGCTTTGCAGCTGCTATGTAACTACAACTCTCAGCTAAAGGGCTTTCATGGCATATTGGGAGTTGTATTTTTGTACCAGCTGGAGAGCTACAGGTTAGAAATCACAGCCTTACTGGGGCCAAAAGGGAATAAGGGGAATCTGTCCATCCTTGAAGACAGCTGCTGGAGTTCATGGACAATACAATGTATGGACACATACAGCATTAAAGGGGTACTCCGGAGCTAATACATCTTATCCACTATCCAAAGGATAGGGGATAAGATGCCTGATCGCTGAGGACCCCCGTGATCTTCCACGCCGCACCCTGTTAGAATCAGCCCCCGGAGCATGGTCGCTTTGGTTCTGATTACTGGCGATCACGGGGACGGAGCATAGTGACGTCATGGCTCTGCCCCCTGGTGATGTCACGCTCTGCCCCCTCAATGCAAGACTATGGGAGAGGGCGTGACAGCTGTCACGTCACTATGCTCCGTCCCCGTGATCGCCAGTAATCGGACCCGGAGCGAGCACGCTTCAGGGGCTGATTCTAACGGGGTTCAGCGTGGAACATCACGGGGGTCCGCAGTGGCAGGACCCCCGCGATCAGGCATCTTAACCCCTATCCTTTGGATAGGGGATAAGATGTCTCAGCTCCGGAGTACTCCTTTAAAGGGGTTATCTAACATAAGGTGACTTTACTAATATCACGTCAGCCAGTATTGGACATGCTTACCAAGGATCTGTGTTTGTGTTGGTGGTAAATGTGCGTGTCCTGTGTCCCCCATCATGCTGCTGGCAATTTCCTGTTTCTGTTCCCTCCCTCCAACTACGATCCCCAAGATCCCTTGTTTCTAGGTGGGAGGTAACTTATCTGCCTCCCACATATCAGCCACCCACCCATTGCAGCACAACTGGGCCCCCTTCCATGCTGTGCTGTGCTTGAAACTACAATTCCCTGCAGCCCTGTGGGGAATTATCTCCATAACACCCAGCGGTTGCGTGACCTATTGAAGCAGTCACGCTGTCAATACCTGACTAGTGATGTAATGTCTTGGGCCACACTGCAAACGGGGAAGGCCCAAGACAACATTCATTTTGTATGCTGTTAAAAAAAAGATCTGCATTCAAACACAGACACTATATTATGAACCACACTAAATCTACAGCCTCTGTAGCACAGTTAAATAAAAAAAATTATAATCTCAGAATACCCCTTTAAAGGGGTACTCTGGTGGAAAAAAAAAATTCTAATCAACTGGGGCCAGAAAGTTAAACAGCTTTGTAAATTACTTCTTTTAAAAAATCCTTATCCTTCCAGTACTTATCAGCTGCTGTATGCTCCACAGGAAATACTTTTCTATTTGAATTTATTTTCTGTCTGACCACAGTGCTCTGTGCTGACACCTATGTCCATGTCAGGAACTGTCCGGAGCAGGAGAGGTTTGCTATGGGGATTTGCTCCTCCTCTGGACAGTTCCTGACATGGACAGAGGTGTCAGCAGAGAGCACTGTGCTCAGACAGAAAAGAACTACACAACTTCCTCTGGAGCATACAGCATCTGATAAGTACTGGAAGGATTAAGATTTTTTTTTTAATAGAAGTAATTTACAAATCTGGAACAAGTTGATATGAAAAAAATTGTTTTCCACTGGAGTACCCCTTTAACTCCTTTCTTGAAAGATTGGATCCTAAGTGGTAAAACATGCAGTATCAGATGACGGAAAGAACTCATCATGACCTAGGAGTCCACATTGCTAGATCAGCACCTAGTCATACCAAAAGCCAATGTTGTTACCGTTCCAATGTCTTTATCTCCCAGAAAGACCGTATGATGCCTGTGAAATGCCTGTGTTGGGGACTGATCATGACGGAGATAGTACTGACTTATTGTCCATTTTCCCCACCAGGACTTTTTAGAAATTAAGCGTAGGGTTTTCCCAAGGTTCTACTTCCTCAGCAATGAAGACCTGCTCTCCATCCTGGCTGAAAGCAAGAACCCGGATGTTGTCCAGGCAAGTGATCATTAAGACCCTGTAGTGATCCTTAAAGGGGTACTCCGCCCCTAGACATCTTATCCCCTATCCAAAGGATAGGGCATAAGATGTCAGATCGCCGGGGTCCCGCTGCTGGGGACCCCCGGGGATCGCCGCTGCGGCACCCCGCTATCATTACTGTGCAGAGCGAGTTCGCTCTGTGCGTAATGACGGGCAATACAGGGGCCGGAGCATCGTGACGTCACGGCTCCGCCCCCTCGTGATGCCACGACCTGCCCCCTCAATACAAGTCTATGGGAGGGGGCGTGGCGGTCGTCACACCCCCTGCCATAGACTTTCATTAAGGGGGCGGGCCGTGATGTCACGAGGGGCAGAGCCATGACATCACGCTGCTCCGGCCCCTGTATCGCCCGTCATTATGCACAGAGCAAACTCTGACATCTGACATCTTATCCCCTATCCTTTGGATAGGGGATAAGATGCCTAAGGGCGGAGTACCCCTTTAAAGGGGTACTCCCGTGGAAAACTTTTTTATTTTTATTTAAATCAACTGGTGCTAGAAAGTTAAACAGGTTTGTAAATTGCTTCTATTAAAAAAATCTTAATTCTACCAGTACTTTTTAGGGTCTGTATATTACAGAGGAAATGGTTTTCTTTTTGGAACACAGAGCTCTCTGCTAACATCACGAGCACAGTGCTCTCTGCTGACATCTCTGTCCATTTTAAGAACTGTCCAGAGTAGGAGAAAATCCCCATAGCAAATATATGCTGCTCTGGACAGTTCCTAAAATGGACAGAGATGTCAGCAGAGAGCACTGTGCTCGTGATGTCAGCAGAGAGCTCCGTGTTCCATAAAGAAAACCATTTCCTCTGTAGTATTCAGCAGCTAATAAGTACTGGAAGGAATAAGATTTTTTAATAGAAGTAATTTACAAATCTGTTTAACTTTCTGGCACCAGTTGATAAAAAAAAAAAAAAAAAAGTTCTCCACAGGAGTACTCCTTTAAGTCCCAATACTCTGCTGCTAGACATCTTATCCCCTATCCATAGGGGATCCATGGTCTCCGTTCAGACACCTGCCGTACTGAACATTATTTTCAGAACGCTTGGTGCGGTCGGCCGTAGTAGAGGCATCACACCACGCCCCCTTGTGGTGTCACACTCCACCCCCTCCATTCATGTCTATGGGAGGGGGCGTGGCATCCGCCACGCCCCCTCCCATAGACATGAATGGAGGGGGCATGGCGTGACATCATGGCTGCCCGCACCAAGTGTTCTGAAAATAATGTTCAGAATGCCAGGTGTCTGCATGGCGGTCGCGGCGGGACCCTGGCGATCAGACATCAAGTCTAGCAGCGGAGTACCCCTTTAAGAAGTGTTGGAGACCAACCTGATAGCTGCGACCGTTTCTGTAACGCAGCCTCACCTGGTGAAGTGCTTTGAGAACGTCCAACATTTGGTCATAAAGCGTCACCTGAACAGTTCCCCCGAGGTGGAGATGATTTTATCGGCGGAAGGCGAGAGGATCTGCATGCCTAAGTATATTCACTTATAGTTTTTTAATTAAAACGACTCATTAGCTCGGAACATTGTGTAAACCTTACAATAATCCCACTGTGCTGCTCCTGTAGAAATGTCCGCATCAGGGGCTCGGTGGAGCAATGGCTGGGGAACGTGGAGACCAGTATGTATGATGTCTTAAAAAAGTAAGTGCTGACTTAGATACAAGTTTATCTGTAATCTGTCTGTCTGACTATCGACTGAGGAGACTTATGTATACTAAAGTTTTAACCCTTTAAAAGTGTTGTCCAGTGTCACAGAATTGTGGGTTATGGTCTTGGCATAAAAATGTAAAAAATTAAAAAATGTATACTTACTTGCCCTGATCTCCTGCAAAATCTAGGCCTGGCCTGAAGCCCATTAGGGTCCTGGTGAATACTAGGACCCTAATGGGCTTCAGGCCAGGCCTAGATTTTGCAGGTGATCAGGGCAAGTAAGTATACATCTTTATACTCCCAGTGTATCCTTCTATCCTCCTTCCTCATTCTACACAGAAATGGTTTCCAAACAGTTCAAAAACTACTATATTTCTGTTCCAGTGATATTAAAGGGGTATTCCAGGCAAAAACTTTTTTACATATATCAACTGGCTGCAGAAAGTTAAACAGATTTGTAAATTACTTCTATTAAAAAAATCTTAATCCTTCCAGTACTTATGAGCTTCTGAAGTTAAGGTTGTTCTTTTCTGTCTAAGTGCTCTCTGATGACACGCCCAGTTTAGAAGAGGTTTGCTATGGGGATTTGCTTCTAAACTGGGCGTTTCCCGAGACAGGTGTCATCAGAGAGGACTTAGACAGAAAAGAACAACCTTAACTTCAGAAGCTCATAAGTACTGAAAGGATTAAGATTTTTTAATAGAAGTAATTTACAAATCTGTTTAACTTTCTGGAGCCAGTTGATATATATAAAAAAGTTTTTGCCTGGAATACCCCTTTAATGACACTTTTATCTTCTTCACATTTTCAAAGGCCTCTTGTGCTGCTATGAAAATATGTGAGAGTTCATTTTCGTGCCACTTATGTATTTCATTGTGCGCCAAATGCGGCACCAATTTTTTTTGTTGCCGCCATATTGGTTTTTTTTGCTCCAAAATTGCCGAGTTTGGTGCCAAATTTTACATCCCGGAAAATTCTGGCAGAAGCATCTCATGTAATTTTTCCTGATTACTAGTGCCCAGATAAGCGATAACTGTATAAATAAAACATTTCTAGGGCTTAAAGGGGTATTCCCATGGAAAACTAGTGCCGGAAAAAAATCAACTAGTGCCGGAAAGTTAAACAGATTTGTAAAAAGCTTGTATTAAAAAATCTTAATCCTTACAGTACTTATTAGCTGCTGAATACTACAGAGGAAATGGTTTTCTTTTTGGAACACAGAGCTCTCTGCTGACATCACGAGCACAGAGCTCTCTGCTGACATCTCTGTCCATGTCAGGAACTGTCCAGAGCAGCATATGTTTGCTATGGGGATGTTCTCCTATTCTGGACAGTTCTTAAAATGCACAGCAGAGAGCACTGTGGTCATGATGACAGCAGAGAACTCTGTGTTCCAAAAAGAAAACCATTTCCTCTGTAGTATTCAGCAGCTAATAAGTACTGGAAGGATTAAGATTTTTTAATAGAAGTAATTTACAAATCTGCTTAACTTTCTGGCACCAGTTGATTTAAAAAAAAAAAAAAGGTTTTCCACCAGAGTACCCCTTTAAATATGAGTTCAGATGCATTGACCATGAAAGAAATTATTTTTTTTTATAACATTTTCCAATAATAATTATTTATTTTTCAATAATTGATTAAAGGGGTAGTCCAGTGGTGAAAAACTTATCCCCTATCCTAAGGATAGGGGATAAGTTTGAGATCGCGGGGGGTCCGACCGCTGGGGCCCCCTGCGATCTCTCTGTACGGGGCCCCGGCTCTCCGCCGAGATAGCGGGTGTCGACCCCCGCACGAGGCGGCGGCCGACACGCCCCCTCAATACATCTCTATGGCAGAGCCGGAGATTGCCGAAGGCAGCACTTCGTCTCTGCCATAGAGTTGTATTGAGGGGGCGTGTCGGCCGCCGCTTCGTGCGGAGGTCGACACGCCCCCTTCCCGCGGGCTGTCGGGGCTCCGTACAGGAGATCGCGGGGGGCCCCAGGGGTCGGACCCCCCGCGATCTGCAACTTATCCCCTATCCTTAAGATAGGGGATAAGTTGTAAACCACTGAATCACCACTGGACTACTCCTTTAAATAACACCTTTTCCCCAAAAAACTAAAGAAAAAAACAAAAAACAAAAAAACTACAACCATTTCTGTGATTTCTACTCTAGCAAAAAGCTGGTGTGAAATTTTGGATGTAAAATGAACTCTTATCCCTTTGAAAATACAGTATCATGTAAAACATGAAATTTACATAGCCACACCCACTTTTGCAAAACTGGCGTGACTAGTGCAAACTTTGGCCAAAATCTTGGCGCGAAAAAGAGTTTTGATAATGACTCCCTCTGTCTTCAGCTGTTGCAAAACTACAACTCCCAGCATGCCCGGACAGCCTTTTGCTGTCCGGGCATGCTGGGAGTTGTAGTTTTGTAACAGCTGGAGACACACTGTTTGGAAAATACAGAATTCAAGGTTTGTGATGCTGGTCCTGAAGATACTACAACTGCGAAATAGAACAACATTTAGATTTTGAGTAAAAAGTAATAATTTCTAATTATATGTAAACTTTTTTGTGCAATAGACATAATGTTAAATTTTTGGTAATATAAATAATCAGACTGTTTTTCGTTGGCAGGCTGGTAAGAGTTGGAGTGCTGGACTGGGGCCAGTCAGATTTTAAGAAATGGGTACTTACCCACCCGGGACAGGTCGTCCTTGTAGTGGTATGTGTTTTGTGATTTATAATCCCAGGTACTGATCAGTCAGTGTTAAAGGGGTTCTCCACCATGAGGTGATTTTCGTACGTACCTGCCACATAGTAATGGACATGCTTTGGGAGGATCCGTGCTAGTCATGCGGCTAAATGGTGTTTTGAGTCCGCCACCTGCTGCTATCTTTTTGTGAAATGGCTATTTCCTGTTGGAGTTCACTCCCTCCAACTACAATCCCCAGGATCCCTTGCTTGTAAGTGTGAGGTCACTTTTCTCCCTCCCACACATCAGCCACCCCACCCACTGCAGCACACCTGGGACAATTCCCTTCAACAATGTGGAGAATGATCTCCCTCCCACCCAACGGTCACTCCACCCATTGAAGCACAGACAAGCTCCCTTTCAACACCTGACTAGTTATGTAATGTCTCGGGCCGCACTGCAACCTGAGATGGCACTCATTTTGTATACTGTAAAAATAAACTGGGACAAAGATCAACTTAAAAATTGTGAGACCAGTCATCAAACAAAGGTACAGACACTATATAATGAACTACATTAACTTTACAGCCCCTGTAGCACATTCAAATAAAAAAAACTATTCCTGCAGTACCCCTTTTTTGTTATCCCAGGGAGGTTTCCGTATCTCTTTGTGATGCCATAGTGTCACGTTGGGCAGGGATAGAGTGCAGCCCTAAACTTGCCCACACCTTCAGTCCCTGCCTATTTGCGTACCCGTCCTAATTAACGGGTCCACAACCACGAAGACGGTCCCTTCCTATAAGTGCAGGGAAAGTAAAAGTCAAAACAATAAAATACAATACAGTAGGTGTCGGGAAACAGCTGGAGGCACACAAAACTAACAGAAATAAAACTAGACAAACTAACACAGTCAAGTCAGAGTCAAAACAGGCTGGGTCTAAGCCAAGAGGTAACGTACTACAATAATAGAGCAATAAAGGAGTCAAAAGCCAAGCCCAGATAAATATCCAGATAACAGAGAACAATAAACGCTCATTATTCAAACTAAGTTCTTTCACTGGCAACCAGGAACAGAGTGAGCTGAACTTAAAGGGGTACTCTGTTGGAAAACCTTTTTTTTTTTTTATCAACTGGTGCCAGAAAGTTAAACAGAATTGTAAATTACTTCTATTAAAAAAAATCTTAATCCTTCCAGTACTTATTAGCTGCTGAATACTACAGAGGAAATTCTTTTCTTTTTCGAACACAGAGCTCTCTGCTGACATCACGAGCACAGTGCTCTCTGCTGACATCTCTGTCCATTTTAGGAACTGTCCAGAGCAGCATATGTTTTCTATGGGGATTTTCTCCTACTCTGGACATTTCTTAAAATGGACAGAGATGTCAGCAGAGAGCACGGTGCTCGTGATGTCGGCAGAGAGCACTGTGTTCAAAAAAGAAAATAATTTCCCCTGTAGTATTCATCAGCTAATAAGTACTGGAAGGATTAAGATTTTTTAATAGAAGTAATTTACAAATCTGTTTAACTTTCTGGTACCAGTTGATTAAAAAAAAAAAAAAAGTTTTCCATGGGAGTACCCCTTTAAGTAGCCAAGCCCACAGGGTAAGGCTCAGCCTGGTAACTGCTAAACAGCCCAGATTGGCTATGGCGTAGCCAAGCAACTAGGCCAAGCCAAAGCTCAGGGAAGGTTAACCCTTCGGGTTCTTTCACATAGGTATGTATAGAGGTGATTTTGTATGCACTCAGTATGCCACCATTTAAAATAATAACATGTCACCTATTGGATGGTTTATGGTGGCAGATTTTGCACCATAGCATTGTATAGTGTGGGGGCTGATCATCAGGCAATCTCTTTGTAAGATGTTTGAATTACAGTGGTCCCTCAACATATGATGGTAATCCGTTCCAAATGGACCATCGTTTGTTGAAACCATCGTATGTTGAGGGATCCGTGCAATGTAAAGTATAGGACAGTGGTCTACAACCTGCGGACCTCCAGATGTTGCAAAACTACAACACCCAGCATGCCCGGACAGCCGTTGGCTGTCCGGGCATGCTGGGAGTTGTAGTTTTGCAACATCTGGAGGTCCGCAGGTTGAAGACCACTGGTAGAGGAAGTTGTACTCGCCTGTCCCCGCTGCTCTGAACCGTCACCGCTGCCCGGGTTGTCGCTGTCCATTGGTGTCGCAGCGTCCCCGATGTCGGTCCCCGACGCTCCGGCAAGGCCTCTGCTTCCCCGGCATCCTCGCTCTCCGTCGCCGCCATCACGTCGCTACGCACGCCGCTCCTATTGGATGACTGGACGGCGTGCGCAGCGACGTGATTCCGACGATGGAGAGCGCCGACGATGCAGGGGATCCCAAAGAGGACTCGCCGGAGCCCCGAGGACAGGTAAGTGATCGTCAGCGGACCACACGCGGCACCGTAAACGGCTATCGGGTGGCAGCTGAAGCAGTCTGCGCTGCCGGATAGCCGTTTATGCGATGGCCCCGACATACAAAAGCATCGTATGTTGATGCTGCCTCTGAGAGACCATCGTATGTTGAAATGATCGTATGTTGGGGCCATCGTAGGTCGGGGGGTCACTGTATATATATTTATTATAGAATTGATGTACTAGCATGTTTATAATACATTCTATACGCTGTAGATTTTAGTGTCATTGAGATGTTGTTGTCTTTATTTCAGAGCCAGATAATGTTCAGTAAGGATTGTCTGAAAGGTTTCTCCAGCGAGGATCCAGAGACCGAGCTCAGAACCGTCCTTTCCAACCTGGAGAAGCGTCTTGGTGACCTGGCGGAGCTGGCGGTAGAGGTTCCTCTCCTCCACCAGAAGAGAACCCTGGAGGCTCTGCTCATCCTCTATGTGCACTGTAGAGACGTCCTGACGGACTTACTGAAGAACAAGGTGTTCACTGCTGAAGACTTTGAGTGGACAAGGTAGGTCGCACCGCCCTGTGGTCGTCTTGTCATGGATCTTGTCGAGCATTTTAGAAATTCTTTACAGTGATTTAGACCTGTCAATGTGCACTGTTAAAGGGGTACTCTGCCCCTTGACATCTTATCCACTATCCAAAGTACAGTGATCCCTCAACTTACAATGGCCTCAACATACAATAGTTTCAACATACAATCGTCTTTTCTGGACCATTGTAACTTGAAACCAGACTCAACATACAATGCTATGGAATCTGTGAAACGAGTCAATGGCTGGAAGAACCGGCCAATCAGAATGTATATTTCACTGGTGAAACCCCTGTATTACTGAAGTGTATGCACTGACTGGCTGTCTGGTAGCGTCCCCATACAGTACAGGGAGGTATTACATGTTCTGTACTCTTTACCTGTATTACTGAAGTGTATGCACTGACTGGTGTCTGGTAGTGACCCCTACAGTACAGGGAGGTATTACATGTTCTGTACTACTCTATACCTGTACTACTGAAGTGTATGCACTGACTGGTGTCTGGTAGCGCCCCCTACAGTACAGGGAGGTATTACATGTTCTGTACTACTTTGCCAGGGTTACCTGCTCCTTTGGACACTTTGTGTACTGTACGGGACCCTGAAGAAGCTCCTGTCCTCTACATAGACCAGTGTTTCCCAATCAGGGGGCCTCCAGCTGTTGCAAAACTACAACTCCCAGCATGCCCGGACAGCCAAAGGCTGTCCGGGCATGCTGGAAGTTGTAGTTTTGTAACAGCTGGAGGCACCCTGGTTGGAAAACACTGAAACAGACAGTGATTACAGCTCCCAGCAGATCTTTATTACTTTTATATGGAAGGATTTGCTTTATCTATATTAGTTATCTACTTATTTTTCTTTAATCCTCACTTTCTCTAATTTTTGGATGACATTTCGGTGGCTTCAGAACCAATTACCTGGTTTCCATAGAGTTATGATCTCAACATACAATGGTTTCAACATACAATGGTCATCCTGGAACCGATTAATATTGTAACTTGAGGGACCATTGTATAGGGCAGTGGTCTCCAACCTGCGGACCTCCAGGTGTTGCAAAACTACAACTCCCAGCATGCCCGGACAGCCGTTGGCTGTCCGTGCATGCTGGAAGTTGTAGTTTTGCAACATCTGGAGGTCCGCAGGTTGAAGACCACTGGTATAGGGTATAAAATGTCTGATCAAATGCACGGTGCCTTGCCACCAACTACTAGTCTCTACTCCACTTCAGTCATCTCCGGTTCCTGACCACTGGCCAAGCTTCCACCATCCAGGAGTACAGACAGGCAGTGGTCAGGAACCGGAGATTCCGTAGAGACTAGTAGTTGGTGCCAAGGCACCGTGCATTTGGGAATTATCAATGTGATGTTTCACTACCCATTACGTATTGAGATAAAGGAGTAAGCGCTCCATAGAGTAATATTGTTTAACCCTACGAGTGAGATTGGTATATAAATTGGCTGCACACCCTGGGTGGTTGTGTAGCCAGCCACATACACCACAATGGTACTCGTATATAAGATGGGTCATCTGCCGCCCTCCGGAAAGTGTACGGCAATAGATAGTTGGCTTCAGAAAAACCCTGGCTCAGCGGCACTGATCGACCAGACAGGTGAATGGATAAAAGAGGATTTATTAACCAGAATGCAACGCGTTTCGCAGCGAAACGCGTTGCATTCTGGTTAATAAATCCTCTTTTATCCATTCACCTGTCTGGTCAATCAGTGCCGCTGAGCCCGGTTTTTCTGAAGCCAACTATCCATTACTTATTGAGGCTGACAACATCATCTGTATATTACCATATTCAGCTTCTCTGTGGCTCATCCCATCCCATTTACCAGGCGCGCTACTGTCCCTTTAGTATTTAAAGGGACAGTAGCACTATTGAGTAAGTGCCAGTATTTCCAGTGGGTATAGCAGTGAAGAGTATGCATAATTACCGTATATACTCGAGTATAAGCCGACCCGAATATAAGCCGAGGCCCCTAATTTCACCCCAAAAAGCCAGGAAAATATTGACAATATTCCATAAGATTTGTCTAGGGGCAGAGTACCCCTATAAAGAAAACCCATCACACTGAACATCCATTCCAATTTGTGGGGAGCAGGTTATAGAGCAGATCATGTAAGAAGGGGTTGTCAGCTCACATCTGCTGTTACTAATTCATTTCCAGATATACGGTAACTAGCTGCAGAATGAATGACCTCCCTGGGCTCTGCGGCGCGCAGCGAACGCCATGTCATATAAATTGCTTCCTTTCCTGACACATTTACTATACCTCCTTTCCTCTCATATTAGGGTTTATTTCGAGGCTCCGCAGTAGACACTGGTAAACACGACAATTCTCATAAAATCCGCATCTCATTACGACGGACGCTAATAGTTTTGAGTATTGAGTCATAACATGCGGGTTTATTACCATGTACGTTCTGCATTTACACTAACAAGATGCTGAGTGTTGTAGACGGGATAAACGATCTGAAATTGACCGTAACAGATATTTATGTCGCCTAAAACACTGCAGATCGTTGCTTCTGGATATTATAATACCGCACATTGCAACGTAATAAGAATTTCTAATCATATACCGTAAAAGAAAATGGGACGTAACGGCTAAAAAATTAACACTACGACCCTTTTCTATAATTCTGCACTGTGCACTTACTGTACATGCGCTGATGGAGAGAGGGGTGTGTGGGTCACCAGACACATGGGGTCATGGACCTAATAGTGCACGTTATTTCCATACTCAGCTATCCCCATCATTGTCTGCTAGACACAAGGGTCCACAGAAAGTATACAAACCCCCTACTGTTCACACTTGGGTGACGTCTGAGTGCTCAGTCATATTCAGGTTACATGGATATGACGCCTCCTCCCATAGACTTGCATTGAGGGGGCGGGGCCTGACGTCACACGGGGCGGAGTCGTGACGTCAGAATCCTCCGGCCCCGTGGTCGTAACGCTTCAGACTTGGAGCCTCCAGGGCTGCGTGGAGCTCACACAGGTGGGTGCTGCATGAGAGATTGCGGGGGTCCCCAGCGGCAGGACCCCCGCGATCAGACTTCTTATCCCCTATTCTTTCGATAGGGGATAAGATGTCTTAGGGCCGGAGTGCCCCTTTAACCCCTTCCATAATAAAAGTTTAAATCACCCTCCTTTTCCCATTTTCCATATAACAAAATAATAAAAATAAACATATATATGGTATGGCCTCGTGCATAATTGTTCCAACTGTTAAATTATCATGTTTCTGATCCTGCTCTGTGAACAGTGTAAACACAAAAAAATCCCAAATGCAAAAATTGCTGAATCACATCCAAAAAAATAAAGTTGTAAAATGTAGCATACTAACATAGTTCATAAGGCTGAAAAAAGACCAGAATCCATCAAGTTCAACCTATATCCCTAATGAGTCCCTACTGAGTTGATCCAGAGGAAGACAAAAAAAAACAAAAAAAACATCATACTAGAGGTTAAAATTCCTTCCCGACTCCAAATATGGCATCAGAATTAATCCCTGGATCAACGTTCTGTTAAATCTAGAATCCATAACCTGTAATGTTATTATTCTCCAAAAAAGCATCCAGGCCCCTTGAGGAACTCCTTTACAGAGTTCCCCATGACCACCTCCTCTGGGAGAGAATTCCACAGTCTCACTGCTCTTACAGTAAAGAACCCCCGTCTGTGCTGGTGTAGAAACCTTCTTTCCTCTAGACGTAGAGGATGCCCCCGTGTTATAGATACAGTCCTGGGTATAAATAGATCATGGAGAGATCTCTGTACTGTCCCCTGATATATTTATACATAGTTATTAGGTCTCCCCTAAACCTCCTTTTTCCTACTAAATAACCCTAATTCTGATAATATTTCTGGGTACTGTAGTCCTCCCATTCCCCGTATTACTCTGGTTGCCCGTCTTTGAACCCTCTCCAGCTCCACTATATCTTTCTTGTACACTGGTGCCCAGTACTGTACACAGTATTCTATGTGTGGTCTGACCAGTACTGTACACAGTATTCTATGTGTGGTCTGACCAGTACTGTACACAGTATTCTATGTGTGGTCTGACCAGTACTGTACACAGTATTCTATGTGTGGTCTGACCAGTACTGCACACAGTATTCTATGTGTGGTCTGACCAGTACTGTACACAGTATTCCATGTGTGGTCTGACCAGTACTGTACACAGTATTCTATGTGTGGTCTGACCAGTACTGTACACAGTATTCTATGTGTGGTCTGACCAGTACTGTACACAGTATTCTATGTGTGGTCTGGCCAGTACAGTACACAGTATTCTATGTGTGGTCTGACCAGTACTGTACACAGTATTCTATGTGTGGTCTGACCAGTACTGTACACAGTATTCTATGTGTTGTCTGACCAGTACTGTACACAGTATTCTATGTGTGGTCTGACCAGTACTGTACACAGTATTCTATGTGTGGTCTGACCAGTACTGTGCACAGTATTCTATGTGTGGTCTGACCAGTACTGTACACAGTATTCTATGTGTGGTCTGACCAGTACTGTACACAGTATTCTATGTGTGGTCTGACCAGTACTGTACACAGTATTCTATGTGTGGTCTGACCAGTACTGTACACAGTATTCTATGTGTGGTCTGACCAGTACTGTACACAGTATTCTATGTGTGGTCTGACCAGTACTGTACACAGTATTCTATGTGTGGTCTGACCAGTACTGTACACAGTATTCTATGTGTGGTCTGACCAGTACTGTACACAGTATTCTATGTGTGGTCTGACCAGTACTGTACACAGTATTCTATGTGTGGTCTGACCAGTACTGTACACAGTATTCTATGTGTGGTCTGACCAGTACTGTACACAGTATTCTATGTGTGGTCTGACCAGTACTGTACACAGTATTCTATGTGTGGTCTGACCAGTACTGTACACAGTATTCTATGTGTGGTCTGACCAGTACTGTACACAGTATTCTATGTGTGGTCTGACCAGTACTGTACACAGTATTCCATGTGTGGTCTGACCAGTACTGTACACAGTATTCCATGTGAGGTCTGACCAGTACTGTACACACAGTATGTGTGGTCTGACTAATGATTTGTGCAGCGGTAGAATTATTTCCTTGTTGTGGGCATCTATGCCTCTATTGATGCACCCCATGATTTCATTAATAAATATATTAAATAGAACAAGACCCAAGACTGACCCCTGTGGTCCCCACTAGTAACAGTCACCCAATCAGAATAAGTACCATTAATAACCACCCTCTGTTTCCTATCACTGAGCCAGTTACTTACCCACTTACACACATTCTCCCCCAGCCCCATCCTTCTCATTTTATGTACCAATCTTTTATGTGGAACCGTATCAAATGCTTTGGAAAAATCCAGATATATGACATCCAGCGATTGCCCCTGGTCCAGTCTGGAGCTCACCTCCTCATAGAAGCTGATCAGGTTAGTTTGACAGGACCGATCCCTCATAAAGCCATGCTGATATGGGGTCATACATTTATTTTTATCTAGATATTCCAAAATAGCATCTAGAAAACACTCAAACAATTTACATACAACAGAGGTTAAACTAACAGGTTTATAATTCCTGGGGTCACCTTTTGACCCCTTTTTAAATATTGGTACCACTTTTGCTATGCGCCAGTCCTGGGGAACAGTCCCCGTTACTATAGGTCCCTGAATATAAAAAATAGGGATCTGTCTATTACATTACTTAATTCCTTTAGAACACGGGGGTGAATGCCATCTGGACCTGGTGATTTGTTTGTTTTGATTTTTTTGTAGGCGGCACTGTACTTCTTCCTGGGTTAGACAGGTGACCTGTACTTCTTCCTGGGTTAGACAGGTGACCTGTACTTCTTCCTGGGTTAGACAGGTGACCTGTACTGAGGAGTTTACCTTATCTCGCTGTATTTCACCTGGTATTATCTTTTCCTTGGTGAATACAGTGGAGAAGAATTTGTTTAATATATTTGCTTTTTACTGATCCCCCTCTATAATTTCTTCTTTATCATTTTTTTAAGTGCCAACACTTTCATTTTTAACCTTTTTGCTATTTAAATAGTTAAAGACCATTTTGGGGTTAGTTTTACTCTCTTTGGCAAGAAGTCTTTCTGTCTCTATTTTTGCGGCTTTTATCTGTTTTTTTTACATATTTTATATTTTTCTCTATCACTTTTTAATGCTTCGTCACTGCCGTCCTGTTTTAGTAGTGTAAATGCTTTATTTTAGTCATTTATTGCCCCCTTAACATGTCTATTCATCCAAATTTGTTTTCTTTTTGTCACGATTCGGCTGGCAGGTGGTGGATCCTCTGTGCCAGAGAGGGATTGGCGTGGACCGTGCTGGTGGACCGGTTCTAAGTTGCTACTGGTATTCACCAGAGCCCGCCGCAAAGCGGGATGGTCTTGCAGCGGCGGTAGCAACCAGGTCGTATCCACCAGCAACGGCTCAACCTCTCTGACTGCTGAAGATAGGCGCGGTACAAGGGAGTAGACAAGAGCAAGGTCGGACGTAGCAGAAGGTCGGGCAGGCAGCAAGGATCGTAGTCAGGGGCAACGGCAGGAGGTCTGGAACACAGGCTAGGAACACACAAGGAAACGCTTTCACTGGCACGATGGCAACAAGATCCGGCGAGGGAGTGCAGGGGAAGTGAGGTATAAATAGGGAGTGCACAGGTGAACACACTAATTAGGCTAACTGCGCCAATCAGTGGCGCAGTGGCCCTTTAAATTGCAGAGACCCGGCGCGCGCGCGCCCTAGGGAGCGGGGCCGCGCGCGCCGGGACAAGACCGACGGAGAGCGAGTCAGGTACGGGAGCCGGGATGCGCATCGCGAGCGGGCGCCTCCCGCATCGCGAATCGCATCCCGGCTGGGAGAGGTATCGCAGCGCACCCGGTCAGCGGGTCTGACCGGGGCGCTGCAATTGCGAGGATGTAGCGAGCGCTGCGGGGAGGAGCGGGGACCCGGAGCGCTCGGCGTAACAGTACCCCCCCCTTGGGTCTCCCCCTCTTCTTGGAGCCTGAGAACCTGAGGACAAGACTTTTGTCTAGGATGTTGTCCTCAGGTTCCCAGGATCTCTCTTCTGGACCACAGCCTTCCCAATCCACCAAGAAGAATTTTTTCCCTCTGACCGTTTTGGAGGCCAGAATCTCCTTCACGGAGAAGACGTCAGAAGAGCCGGAAACAGGAGTGGGAGAAACAAGTTTGGGAGAGAAGCGGTTAATGATGAGTGGTTTAAGGAGAGAGACATGGAAGGCATTGGGAATACGGAGAGAAGGAGGAAGAAGGAGTTTGTAAGAGACAGGATTAATCTGGCACAAGACTTTGAAAGGACCAAGATGGCGTGGTCCCAGTTTGTAACTGGGGACACGAAAGCGGACATATTTAGCGGAGAGCCATACCTTGTCTCCGGGCGCAAAAATGGGGGGAGTTCTTCTTTTCTTATCGGCAAACCTTTTCATGCGGGATGAAGCCTGTAAAAGAGAATTTTGGGTCTCTTTCCATATGGTGGAAAGATCACGAGTCACTTCATCCACAGCGGGCAAACCAGAGGGCAAGGGAGTAGGGAGGGGGGGAAGAGGGTGACGGCCGTACACCACGAAAAATGGGGACTTAGCAGAAGATTCTGAGACTCTGAAGTTGTATGAGAATTCGGCCCATGGTAGAAGATCTGCCCAGTCATCCTGGCGGGAGGAAACAAAATGCCGTAAATAGTCACCCAGGACCTGGTTAATTCTTTCTACTTGCCCATTGGATTGGGGATGATAAGAAGAAGAGAAGTTTAATTTAATCTTGAGCTGTTTACAGAGGGCCCTCCAGAATTTAGACACAAATTGGACGCCTCTATCCGAGACGATCTGCGTGGGCAAACCGTGAAGACGAAAAATGTGTACAAAAAATTGTTTTGCCAACTGAGGCGCTGAAGGAAGACCAGGAAGAGGAATAAAATGTGCCATCTTGGAAAATCGATCAACGACCACCCAAACAACAGTGTTGCCACGGGATGGGGGTAAGTCTGTAATAAAGTCCATACCAATCAGTGACCAAGGCTGTTCGGGGACAGGCAGAGGATGAAGGAGACCAGCAGGTTTCTGGCGAGGAGTCTTATCCCGGGCACAGACAGTACAGGCCCGCACAAAATCAACAACATCCGTCTCCAGAGTCGGCCACCAATAGAAACGAGAGATGAGTTGCAAGGATTTTTTGATGCCCGCATGGCCTGCGAGGTGGGAGGAGTGTCCCCATTTGAGAATCCCGAGACGTTGGCGTGGAGAAACGAAGGTCTTCCCTGGAGGAGTTTGCCTGATGGAGGCTGGAGAAGTGGAGATCAGGCAGTCAGGAGGAATGATGTGTTGCGGAGAGACTTCTACTTCAGAGGCATCAGAAGAACGAGAGAGGGCATCGGCCCTAATGTTCTTGTCGGCAGGGCGAAAGTGAATTTCAAAGTTAAAACGGGCAAAGAACAACGACCACCTGGCCTGGCGAGGGTTCAGCCGTTGGGCAGACTGGAGATAGGAGAGATTCTTGTGATCGGTGTATATGATAACAGGAAATTTTGATCCCTCCAGCAGATGCCTCCATTCCTCAAGCGCCAATTTAATGGCCAGTAATTCTCGATCCCCGATGGAGTAGTTCCTCTCCGCCGGAGAGAAGGTCCTAGAAAAAAAACACAAGTAACAGCATGCCCGGAAGGATTTTTTTTGTAGAAGGACAGCTCCAGCTCCCACTGAGGAGGCATCTACCTCCAATAGGAAGGGTTTAGATGGGTCAGGTCTGGAGAGCACGGGAGCAGAAGAAAAGGCAGACTTGAGACGTTTAAATGCGTCTTCCGCTTGGGGAGACCAGGACTTGGGATTGGCATTTTTCTTGGTTAAAGCCACGATAGGAGCCACAATAGTGGAAAAGTGTGGAATAAATTGTCTGTAATAATTGGCGAACCCCAAAAAACGTTGGATAGCACGGAGTCCGGAGGGGCGTGGCCAATCTAAGACGGCAGAGAGTTTGTCTGGGTCCATTTGTAATCCCTGGCCAGAGACCAAGTATCCTAGGAAAGGAAGAGATTGGCATTCAAACAGACATTTCTCCATTTTGGCATAAAGTTGATTGTCTCGAAGTCTCTGAAGAACCATGCGGACATGCTGGCGGTGTTCTTCTAAGTTGGCAGAAAAAATCAGAATATCGTCTAGATAAACCACAACACAGGAATATAAGAGATCACGAAAAATTTCATTAACAAAGTCTTGGAAGACGGCAGGGGCGTTGCACAGGCCAAAGGGCATGACCAGATACTCAAAGTGTCCATCTCTGGTGTTAAATGCAGTCTTCCATTCGTCCCCCTCCCTGATGCGGATGAGATTATAAGCACCTCTTAAGTCCAGTTTGGTAAAGATGTGGGCACCTTGAAGGCGATCAAAGAGTTCTGAGATAAGAGGTAGGGGGTAGCGGTTCTTTACCGTGATTTTATTAAGTCCGCGGTAATCAATGCAAGGACGTAGGGAGCCATCTTTTTTGGACACAAAGAAAAATCCAGCTCCAGCAGGAGAGGAGGATTTGCGGATAAACCCCTTTTTTAAATTTTCCTGGATGTATTCAGACATAGCAAGAGTCTCTGGAGCAGACAGAGGATAAATTCTGCCCCGGGGTGGAGTAGTACCCGGGAGGAGGTCAATAGGACAGTCATAAGGCCTGTGAGGAGGTAAAGTCTCAGCTTGCTTTTTGCAAAACACGTCAGCATAGTCCATATAAGCCTTAGGAAGACCGGTTACAGGGGGAACCACAGGGTCACGGCAGGGAGTACAGGGAACCGGTTTAAGACAGTCCTTGAAACAAGAGGTACCCCAGCTCTTGATTTCTCCTGTGGACCAATCAAGGGTTGGGGAATGGCGTTGAAGCCACGGTAATCCAAGAAGAATTTCGGAAGTGCAGTTGGAGAGGACCAAAACTCAATTTTTTCGTGATGAGGTCCGATGCACATTAGGAGAGGTTCCGTGCGGTAACGCACGGTACAGTCCAATCTTTCATTGTTAACACAATTGATGTAGAGGGGTCTGGCGAGACTGGTCACTGGGATGTTGAACCTGTTGATGAGAGAGGCCAAAATAAAATTTCCTGCAGATCCGGAATCCAAGAAGGCCATAGCAGAGAAGGAGAAGGTAGAGGAAGATATTCGCACAGGCACAGTAAGGCGTGGAGAAGCAGAGTTGACATCAAGAACTGCCTCGCCTTTGTGCGGAGTCAGCGCACGTCTTTCCAGGCGGGGAGGACGGATAGGACAATCCTTCAGGAAGTGTTCGGTACCGGCACAGTACAGGCACAGATTCTCCATGCGGCGTCGTGTCCTCTCTTGAGGTGTCAAGCGAGACCGGTCAATTTGCATAGCCTCCACGGCGGGAGGCACAGGAACGGATTGCAGAGGACCAGAGGAGAGAGGAGCCGGGGAGAAAAAACGCCTTGAGCGAACAAAGTCCATATCCTGGCGGAGCTCCTGACGCCTTTCGGAAAAACGCATGTCAATGCAGGTGGCCAGATGAATAAGTTCATGTAGGTTAGCAGGAATTTCTCGTGCGGCCAGAACATCTTTAATGTTGCTGGATAGGCCTTTTTTAAAGGTCGCGCAGAGGGCCTCATTATTCCAGGATAATTCGGAGGCAAGAGTACGGAATTGGATGGCGTACTCGCCAACAGAAGAATTACCCTGGACCAGGTTCAGCAGGGCAGTCTCAGCAGAAGAGGCTCGGGCAGGTTCCTCAAAGACACTTCGAATCTCCGTGAAGAAGGAGTGTACAGAGGCAGTGACGGGGTCATTGCGGTCCCAGAGCGG
Source organism: Hyla sarda (assembly GCF_029499605.1). Taxonomy (NCBI): domain Eukaryota; kingdom Metazoa; phylum Chordata; class Amphibia; order Anura; family Hylidae; genus Hyla; species Hyla sarda. The sequence goes on along the minus strand of NC_079191.1, from coordinate 429,123,884 downwards.
TGTGGCCCATGACAGAGCTTTCCCAGACAGAAGGCTGACTACGAAAGCCACCTTAGACCTTTCAGTAGGAAACTGGTCCGACATCATCTCCAAGTGCAGGGAACATTGCGAAAGAAAGCCACGGCAAAACTTAGAGTCCCCATCAAATTTATCCAGCAAGGATAATCGTAGGCCTGAGGCGGCCACTCGCTGCGGAGGAGGTGCAGGAGCTGGCGGAGGAGATGATTGCTGAAGCTGTGGTAGTAGCTGCTGTAGCATCACGGTCAGTTGAGACAGCTGGTGGCCCTGTTGCGACTGCTGGGCGACCACCGTGGTGAGGTCGGCGACAACTGGCAGTGGGACTTCAGCGGGATCCATGGCCGGATCTACTGTCACGATTCGGCTGGCAGGAGGTGGATCCTCTGTGCCAGAGAGGGATTAGCGTGGACCGTGCTGGTGGACCGGTTCTAAGTTGCTACTGGTATTCACCAGAGCCCGCCGCAAAGCGGGATGGTCTTGCAGCGGCGGTAGCAACCAGGTCGTATCCACCAGCAACGGCTCAACCTCTCTGACTGCTGAAGATAGGCGCGGTACAAGGGAGTAGACAAGAGCAAGGTCGGACGTAGCAGAAGGTCGGGGCAGGCAGCAAGGATCGTAGTCAGGGGCAACGGCAGGAGGTCTGGAACACAGGCTAGGAACACACAAGGAAACGCTTTCACCGGCACAATGGCAACAAGATCCGGCGAGGGAGTGCAGGGGAAGTGAGGTATAAATAGGGAGTGCACAGGTGAACACACTAATTAGGCTAACTGCGCCAATCAGTGGCGCAGTGGCCCTTTAAATTGCAGAGACCCGGCGCGCGCGCGCCCTAGGGAGCGGGGCCGCGCGAGCCGGGACAAGACCGACGGAGAGCGAGTCAGGTACGGGAGCCGGGATGCGCATCGCGAGCGGGCGCCTCCCGCATCGCGAATCGCATCCCGGCTGGGAGAGGTATCGCAGCGCACCCGGTCAGCGGGTCTGGAATTGCGAGGATGTAGCGAGCGCTCCGGGGAGGAGCGGGGACCCGGAGCGCTCGGCGTAACACTTTTATTCCTATACTCATATTTAAAAAAAATAAAGGGGGCAGGGCAATGCATTTTCGGTTTCAGTTTTCGGCCAAGCACAGCCTAAATTTTCGGTTTCGGCTCAAAATTTCCCTTTATGTGCATCCCTAATTATTTATGATATAGACAGGGGGCAGTACTATCTGTACCTACATTATTTACAGGAAGAGACAGGGAGACAGTACTAACTGTGCCTGTGACATTTACATGAAGAGGCAGAGAGGCAGTACTATCTGTACTTGTGTAATTTACATGGAGCTACATGTGTGTATCGATCATTTACAGATATTGACAGGGGGCAGTACTGTCTGTACCTACATTATTTACAGGAAGAAACCAGGAGGCAGTTGTATCTCTACCTATATCATTTATAAGGAGATACCGAGAGACAGTTCTATGTCTACCTAAATAGTGTACAGGAAGAGACAGAAGAGACAGGGAGGCAGTACCATCTGTACCAACACTATTTATAGAAAGAGAGGCAATACCATCTGTACCAACACTACTTATAGAAAGAGAGGCAGTACTATATGAGCTTACATCATTTACTAAGAGAGACAAGGAGGCAGTACTATCTGTACCAACACTATTTATAGAAAGAGAGGCAGTACCATCTGTACCAACACTATTTATAGAAAGAGAGGCAGTACCATCTGTACCAACACTATTTATAGAAAGAGAGGCAGTACCATCTGTACCAACACTATTTATAGAAAGAGAGGCAGTACCATCTGTACTAACACTATTTATAGAAAGAGAGGCAGTACCATCTGCACCAACACTATTTATAGAAAGAGAAAGAGAGGAAGTTCTATATGAGCTTACATCATTTACTAAGAGAGACAAGGAGGCCGTACTATATGAGCTTACATCATTTACTAAGAGAGACAAGGAGGCAGTACTATCTGTGCGTGCGTCATGTACACGAAGAGAGAGAGGCTGTATTATGTATCCTTCACTGCAACAGTGGCGTTTAGACGGACCAGGCCCTCCTAGACAATGTGCGCCAGGGCTCCCACACGGGGTGCTGCTTTCAACTCCACAGTTGTTGAGTGAGGCAATACTATCTGTAGGGGGGAAACAGGTTAGCAGTACTATCTGTATCCACTTTATTTACAGGGGGAGACGGGTAAGCAGTACTATCTGTATATATAACGTATGTACATGCATCTAGTTTGCTTTCAGATGATTACATCTTTTAGAACTATTAACCTCCAGATGTTGCAAAACTACAACTCATAGCATGCCCGGACAGCCGTTGGCTGTCCGGGCATACTGGGAGTTGTAGTTTTACAAGATTCCATAGAACTCATTCTATATATCTTGATACCATAGATATAGCAGCAGCAGTATACAGATAGAGCTGACGGGAAGTTGTAGAACTACTATATATCCTGATTCCATAGAGATATCAGCAGCAGTATACAGATAGAGCTGAAGGGGAGGGGTATAACTACTATTTATCCTGATTTTATAGATATAGCAGCAACAGTATACAGATAGGCCTGGAGGGGAGGTGTAGAACTACTATATATCCTGATTCCATAGAGATATCAGCAGCAGTATACAGATAGAGCTGAAGGGGAGGGGTATAACTAGTATTTATCCTGATTTTATAGATATAGCAGCAGCAGTATACAGATATACCTGGAGGGGAGGTGAAGAACTACTATATGTCCTGATGCCATAGAGATAGCAGCAGCAGCAGTATACAGATAGAGCTGAAGGGAGGTGTACACTTACTATATATCCTGATCCCATACAGATAGCAGCAGTATACAGAAAGAGCTGGAGCAAAGCTATATAACCACTATATATCCTGATCCCATTTGAGAAATCTGTTGGTCATTAATAACCAGTCAGCGCTGTCTTCATAGATATACTGTACTGTGATTCTGTATAAGGGAGCGTTCACACTGAGTAATTCAAGAGGAATTTACTCGAGAAATTCCTCTTGAATTCTCCGCTTAGAAATAATTAACATCTGCTTTGCCATTGACATCAATGTATTTTACTCTGCACTGTTCACACATGTTCATTTTTCTTGCGGAACACGCAAGCAGAAATCCATTGAAGTCAATGGTAAAAAAAAAATTCCGCGTGAAATTGTTTCTACGCGGAATTTGCACGGAATTTGAACGCACCCTTACATGTATTCTGTGTTAAATGTATGCTGGGAGTTGTAGTTTTGCAAGATGGCCATTTGGAGACCACTGTTCTAGAAGAACTCATGCCAGGGTATAACATAAACTCCTTTTGTTGCAGGCAGCTTCGATATGAATGGAACAAGCAGAATAACTCGTGCTACGTGGTGCAGGCGGGAGCCTCCTTTATGTACGGATATGAGTATCTGGGCTGTTCCTCTCGTCTGGTCATAACACCCCTCACTGACCGCTGCTGGCTGACCCTAACTGGAGCTCTGGACCTGCATCTTGGAGGGTCACCGGCAGGACCAGCTGGTACCGGGAAAACTGAGACCGTCAAAGATCTAGCCAAAGTAATGCGATATGATTGACTGTGTAATGAAGAAAACTGTGTCCCTGTAGCGGAATGTGACCCTTCGCACAGGGACACCCTTTTCTGCTTTTCTCACTCCCTAATCCTAACCCTAATCCCTAAACCTAACCCCTTATTTTAACCCCCATCCCTAATCCTAACCCCTAATTCTAACCCCTGATCCTAACCCTGACCCCTAATCCTAACCTTGACCCCTAATCCTAACCCTGACCCCTAACCCCTAATCCTAGCCCATTACTATAATTTTAACCCTAATCCTAACCCCTATTTCTAATCCTAACCCTAATCTTAACCATAATCTTAACCATAATCCTAACCCCTATTTCTAACCCTAACCTTAATCCTAACCCTAATCTTAACCCTAATCTTAACCCTAATCCTAACCCCTATTCCTAACCCTGACCCCTAATCCAACCCCTAATTCTAACCCTAATCCTAACCCCTAATCATAACCCCTAATTCTAACCCTAATCCTAACCCCTAATCATAACCCTGACCCCTAATCCTAACCCCAAATCCTAACCCCAAATCCTAACCCTAATCCTAACCCCTAATCCTAAACCCTAATCCTAACCCTAATCTTAACCCTAATTTTAACCCCTAATCCTAACCCCTATTCCTAACCCTGACCCCTAATCCTAACCCCTAGTACTAACCCTAATCTTAACCCTAATCCTAACCCTTTACCAGGCATGGAATAGGCTCCTTAGGGAGAAAGTGATGTCACATATAATGACAATTATATAATGACAATTGGGGTGTTTTTTGTTTTTTTGAAGATTTGAAGTCTTTAGGCTGTGTTCACACGTTTAATTTTTACAGCATTGTTTACACATTTCTACTGCATTTTAGAGGTTTATGCAGCAATCTTCCAAAATTATTGTAAAACTTAAATTTTTTTTACCATATTTTGCACAATTGCAGTACAATGTTTTTACCATGATTTGGGGAAAATCACAACAAAATCAGAAACACATCAGCAAGAAATGCAGATTTAGAGGAGGTGTATAATGACTGTATATCCTAATCCCATTGAGATAGCACCAGCAGTATACAGATAGAGCTAGAGGGGAAGTGTATAACGGCTATATATCCTGATCCCATAAAGATAGCAGCAGTATACAGATAGAGCTAAAGGGGAGGTTTATAACTACTATATATCCTAATCCCATAGAGATTGCAGCACTATACAGATAGAGCTGGAGGGGAGGTGTATATTATATATCCTAATACCATAGAGATAGTGGTGGGGAGTTTTTGCATAATATGGGTAAAAAAAACCTTGGAGTGCTTCTTTAAGGATAAGGAGGCCCCATAAAGTCCATTCCCCATGTGTCCTACCTAGAATCCAGGCCTGTGTGTACATTAGATGGCCCTGCATTCGTATAATGTGTAGCCATGCGGTGAAACGTGATTGTCACTTTGGCAGCCAACATCCAGAGCTTTACTAGAATTTTATCTCTTTATAGAAATCTGATAAAGTAATTGATATTATCCCCCCGTCTCCATACATATACTGTTCAGGGATTCTGTTACATTTATTCTATTTTGCACATTTTATTTGCAGGCTTTAGGAAAGCAGTGCGTGGTGTTTAACTGCTCAGAGAGCCTGGACTACAAGGTGATTTAGATCCTATTAATGTCTATTGGTTGTGCGGTCTCTCACTGGGGTGACCTGTCTCTTGTAAGAAGTTGGTTCCCATCTTAGTTGCTCTTATCTGTTAATTACTGAGTTGACATTAACATGTTGCATAAAATTAGACAACATTTTTTTCCCCAAAATTATAAAAACATACAGTAATGAAACACTGACAGAATTTCTAAAGCAGTGGAACACAAGGTATACACCAAATTTATTAAAGGGGTACTCCGCCCCTAAACATCTTATCCCCTATACAAAGGATAGGGGATAAGATGTCTGGTCACGGGGGTCCTCCAGCTGGGGACCCCCGCTATCTCCCTGCTGCACACCGGCATTCATTTAGAGCGTCAGGTGCAGTGGTGGAGGCTTGTGATGTCACGGCCACGCCCCCTCAATGCAAGTCTATAGACTTGCATTGAGGGGGCATGGCTGTGACGTCACGAGCGGGGCGTGACCGTGATGTCATGAGCCTCCACCCTGCATTGCCAGTCATCCAGTATGGAGCGGAGATCACTATGTGCATCGGATGTCTCGGGTGCCTCAGCCAAGATCAAGGGTGTCCCACCCGGCAAGCCCCCCGCGATCAGACATCTTATCCCCCTCTCCTTTGGATAGGGGATAAGATGTCTAAGGGGGGGTACCCCTTTAAGGGTTTTAACTGAATAGGGGATACGTGTCTGATCATGGAGGGTCCAACCCCTGGGACTCCCCAAGGTCTCCAAAAAGGAGCCCCAACTCTCCCTGCTACATTGGGAAAAGATCACACTTGCTTCATGCATTGTTTATGGGAGCAGCAGAGATACCTGAGTGCTGTATTCTGGTACGTCTGTTGCTCCCATAGACAATGCATAAAGCAAGTGCCCACCCTCTGCTCCATGTAGCAGGGAGAGTTGGGGCCCCAATCTGGAGATCACGGGGGTCCGCCACAGTGGGTGGAACACCTACGATCAGGCGGTTATCTCCTATCCACAGTTTTAGGGGCTGGAATACCCCTTTAAAGAGAACTGGGCTGCCAGAATAAAAGCCATCAGAGGCGGTACATCGCTGAGGCCGGCAATTATCTAAGCCACTGTGTGACAAGTTGGGCACGAAAAGCCGTAAGAAGAACAGTCTCAGAGGACTGGAGACCTATTCCAGCTCCACCAGTGGAGCAGCGGAAGATAAGATAAAAAGAACCTCTCATAATCTTGTTAAATTTTATAATCCTCCCAGGCCCCCATCATGATAAACCACCCGCTGCCTTTATTTTTATTATTTTTTAGTTTTCTATCATGATATTTCTCTGTATTTTCTGCTCAGTCAGATTCACAGACTGGGAAGGGGCGTTCCCCAGCAGGCGTGACATCATCTGAAGCCATACAGGGGAGAACAATGAGCTGTGATTGGCTGAGGCTGAACCCCGCCCCCCCCCACCCCTCAGCACTCCAAACTGCATTTCTTGATTTTGGATTTCTGCCAGGCCAGCAGGAGTCCAAAGTCTGTGCAAGAGATGGAGGGAAATGTGCTCTGGACAAGTAGGGAGACACCTAGTGACAGCTTTTTTAAACACAAATAAAACATAGAAAACTTCATTTAAAAAATAAAAAAAAAAGTTTACATACAGTAATGACTTAGGTGAAGCTTCATCTCTTGTACTGGGACACTACATAAAGATGTCACTTATCAGAATGCAAAGTATGCACCGTGCAGTCTCAGAACAAGTAGAGAATACTTATAGATTTTCAGTAAAATCTGCAGAATTCTGAATGCAGCTCTGAAGTATATTCAAGGCTGTAATATAAGATTTAAAGGGGTACTCCCCCGGAAAACATTGTGTCTCCTATCTAAAAGAATGAACTCAAGAAAAAAAGCAGCTATTTGCACAAATTAGTGTACAAAAATGTATCAATCTTTATTATTGCATAATGCATGACATACAGTAAAATTCATATTAAAAACAGGGAGGAATACACAATAAAAGGCGGCAGCCTGGAACATATGTAAACAATGAACTAAAAATATTGGACCATGTGAGGCATATATCAAGAGAGCATGTGGCTAAGACAGTTGTATAAATAATGAGCAGCAAGGCACTAAAGGTATGTGCAATAATACATAATAAACTATAATCAAGGTGCAAGTGCAAGATTCAGTATGCTGCTGTATTAGTCTGGCCACATGAGAAAGTAAAGCAACATAACATGGATACCAACCACCAGCATCCTGGAACATGGATACCAACCACCAGCATCCTGGAACATGGATACCAACCACCAGCATCCTGGAACATGGATACCAACCATCAGCATCCTGGAACATGGATACCAACCACCAGCATCCTGGAACATGGATACCAACCACCAGCATCCTGGAACATGGATACCAACCACCAGCATCCTGGAACATGGATACCAACCACCAGCATCCTGGAACATGGATACCAACCACCAGCATCCTGGAACATGGATACCAACCACCAGCATCCTGGAACATGGATACCAACCACCAGCATCCTGGAACATGGATACCAACCACCAGCATCCTGGGACACACAACTACCAGTGCTTAATGTGGTTGGCATCCATGTTATGTTGCTTTACTTTCTCATGTGGCCAGACTAATGAATCAGCATACTGAATCTTGCACTTGTACCTTGCTTATAGTTTATTGTGTATTATTGCACATACCATTAGCGCCTTGCTGCTTGTAGTTCATTGTTTACATATGTCCCTGGCTGCCACCTTTTATTGTGTATTCCTTCCTGTTTTTTAATATGAATTTTACGCATTATGCAATAATAAAGATTGATATATTTTTGTACACTTTTTTCTTGGGTTCATTGTATTGTTTGGAGTCTATATCATAGGCTTTTTTTCACACATAATACTGGGAAATAGCATTTGAGATATGATATTGAGTTTTTGTGGATAGCCAGTAGTTTTGAGCACCTCCTGATAATTATTACCATTGCTATATTTCTCTTCTTTAGGTGTGTGGTACTTACATGTTTTTCTTAGCTCCCTATCTAAAAGAAGTATATTCAAGGCTGTAATATAAGATTTAAAGGGGTACTTTGCCAGAAAACATTGTGTCCCCTATCTAAAAGAAGTATATTCAAGGCTGTAATATAAGATTTAAAGGGGTGCTCTGCCGGAAAACATTGTGTCTCCTATTTAAAGATAGGGGATAAGGTGTCTGATCACGGGGGTCCAGCCACTGGGGACCCCCGCGATCTCGGCTGCAGCACCCCAGACATCCGGTGCCCGGAGCAAACTTCGCTACGTGCCGGATGACTGGCAATGCGGGACGGAGGCTCGTGATGTCACAGCCACGCCCCGCTCATGGGGTCATGGCCACACCCTCTCAATGTAAGTCTATGGGTCGGGGCGTGACATCCGTCACGCCCCCACCCATAGACTTGCATTGAGGGGGCATGGCCGTGGCATCACGAGCCTCCGGCACTGCACCCGACGCTCTACCGAATGCCTGTTGCAGCAAGGAGATTGTGGGGTCCCCAGCGGTGGGACCCCTGCGATCAGACATGTTATCCCCTATCCTTTTGATAGGGGATAAGATGCCTAAGGGCAGAGTACCCCTTTATGTATCAAATGTGACATTAATCAGATTAATTCAATGTTATAAACTGTGAAATTGTGGATAAAGAGGTTGATTTGGGGTAAATTTGGGATAAAGGGGTGTGCTGTCTAAATAATATATTGTAAATTCATACAATGACAGTGGAAGTTTAGATATGAAGACTGGTAGTAGTGCAATAGTAATACCTAGTCCTTTATTTCAGATGATGGGGAAGTTTTTCTCTGGGATGGCCCAGTCTGGAGCCTGGTGTTGTTTCGATGAGTTTAACCGCATTGATATTGAAGTTCTCTCAGTTATCGCCTCTCAGATACATGCCATCAAAACAGCCAAGGACAGCCAAGCCATAAGGTACTGTATGCATCTAATCCTGTAATGGCATCCGTCACCATAGAGGAGAGAAGGCCCCATAGCAAAGATCAAAATATGTCAGTGGGTTTTGCCATTCAGGACAGAAGAATCTACTTACAGAATCACTACTCACCTCCAGGGTAACATACACATCCGTGGGCTGAATGCAGAGTGCCTGGCCCAGCAAATGTAGTGAGTGAGCAGTAGTGCATACAGCACTGTATGCATCGCCGCTCACTTAGGCCCCTTTCACACTACAGGTATCATCCTGCTTTTTTACTGCCGTTATTTTACAATAACCGATGGAAAAAAAAAAAAACGGATGCAATAACTGTTAATATATAAAGAGACCAAGCTCAAATAACCAATCAAAATGTAACATGATGATTTTGATGTGATAACTAACCTCCCTTTTTTTTTGTCAAATGTAAAAACAATGTGCTTGCGTATAATAAACAGAACTCTCTGGATAACACTGGGGAACTCTCTGCGTTTTCTTGCTGAGAAAGAGGTTATACCAACATTTTGTCTGGTGTATATTTCTTTATGTCGACACTCAGCAATATACAGCAGCAGTCACGCACATTTTAAGGCCTCATCTGCAACCATCCTTGACAGCATCATCCTGCTTTTTTACTGCCGTTATTTTACAATAATGGATGTAAAAAGAAACGGATGCAATAACTGGTAATAACGGATGATAACTGATGACCATCATCCGTTATTTTTAATGTTTTTTTTCTTAAAAAACCTTATGTTGTTCATCCGTAATCATCCGTGATTACCAGTTACATCCGTTTTTTTTAAAATCAAGTTTAACCCTTTTTTGTAAAGCTGTACTGAGCATGCTCAGTACAAAAAAACAGATGTTAAAAAACCTGACAATAACTGATGATAAAGGATGTTTTTTTTTTTTTTTTTGAACATCTGATTCCCATAGACTTCAATGTTAAATTTTAACGTCCGGTTTTTCTCAATTTTTTTGGGCCGGAGCAAAAATTTGTGCATGCACCATCTTTTGTGCCGGCAAAAATAACTGACATTAGTAAAAACAGACATGCCTGATGCAAAAGGATGGTCAAAAAATCCCATTGACATGAATAGGATTTTTTGACGGACGTTTTCAGGACTTTTTGCCGGGAGTCATAATGGAGGTTTTTTACAGGTACACCTGTAGTGTGAAAGGGGCCTTGTATACCTATAAAGATCAATAATCTAGGAAGTCTCCATTCTCCTTTATACTAAGGAGTGAGATATACAGTATTGTATAACCCTTACTACTCACTTAGTTCAATGAATATAGCGTATAGCATTGCCTCTCATCTGTGGGTCACCATACACCAGTGTTTCCCAACCAGACTGCCTCCAGCTGTTGCAAAACTACAACTCCCAGCATGCCCGGACAGCCGTTGGCTGTCTGGGCATGCTGGGAGTTGTAGTTTTGCAACAGCTGGAGGCACCCTGGTTGGGAAACACTGCCGTACACAGTGCACCCGTCCCAGTGAATGTACAGTACTGAGTGAGCGACAATGCATATAGCATTGCCTCTCATCTGCGAGTTACCGTACACCAGTGTTTCCCAACCAGACTACCTCCAGCTGTTGCAAAACTAAAACTCCCAGCATGCTGGGGGTTGTAGTTTTGCAACAGCTGGAGGCACCCTGGTTGGGAAACACTGCCGTAAACAGTGCACCCGTCCCAGTGAATATACAGCACTGAGTGAACGACAATGCATATAGCATTGCCTCTCATCTGCGGGTCACCGTACACCAGTGTTTCCCAACCAGACCGCCTCCAGCTGTTGCAAAACTACAACTCCCAGCATGCCTGGAGTTGTAGTTTTGCAACAGCTGGAGGCACCCTGGTTGGGAAACACTGCTGTACACAGAGCACCCGTCCCAGTGAATATACAGTACTGAGTGAGTGACAATGCATCTATCATCGCTGCCCATTTCCTAGGTGCTGTACCCATCCACTGGGCCAAATGTAGAGTGCTCTGCCCAGCAAGTGTAGCAGGCGAGCAGTGATGCATACAGTACTCTATGCATTGCCGCTCACTTACACATTTGTTTACATTGCACCCACCCAGTGCCAAGAGGTGCGATCTGAACAAGTGTGCACATGTTAGGGGTGGCTGTACCTTGTAGACTTCAAACGATAGAATGTTTTTTGTATTTTTTTGTTGTTTATTTATTTATTTTTTTTTAAATCACACAGTTAGTTTTGTATTTTCTCCATATTTTATGCATTTTTATATGCACAGGAGAAATACTTTTTTTTTTTTTTTTTTTTTTTTTTTAGCAAAAGTCTAGCTACCCTTAAAATTATATAACGTTTTTAACATCTGGGTCTTAGTGCTAAATTGGTGATTATTATTCCTTCCCTGCTGAGATTCTCTGCCGAAATGACTGTGAACTGATGTTTTATGTAGGTTCGTATTCGAGGGAAGAGAGATCCGTCTAAATATGTCCTGCGGAGTCTTCATTACTATGAATCCCAGGTAGGTGCAGAGATCACATACGGAATATGAAATGTTCCCCGCAATAAATTATACATATAGGAGGAATATTTCTTCAGTAATGAGTGGGGGGGGGGGGCGCCCGCCCTCAGGTAGTCAGACATAGCTGCCATCTTTTTGGGTTCTTAATAACCTTCTTTATTGGGGCCACGTGTTCGGATCAGGTCTACACGTGTGACTTTCTTAAATAGAACATAATACGGGTCGGTAGAATCCGCCTCTATTTAAAGCCCCGTCTTCTGCTATTCGTGACTGATCGGAGTTATGTAACGCTGAAGATCTATAGAAAATTTGATATTAGGTCGGCGCACTGCTCCCATTCCAAAACGTCATAGAAAGTGGGATCCTTTTATGAATACTGCACGAAAATAGGATTTATAAATAACTTTATTTTGTCAAAGAGTTTGTCAAACACTGTGAACAATCCCTACTTAAAAAAATACTCCCCTGACCATAAGCTAAATATAAGTTGTCCTCCTGCTCACGATCAGTTGTAATCTGAGGTGGGGAGACCGTAAGGCTAGGGTCACACTGCGGAAATCTCCGGGAAGAAACTTTCCGCCCGGAGATTCCGAGTGCGGCCAGCGCCGACTGATTCAGGACCGCACGGACTCTGCAGTCTCCAATAGACTGCAATGTGTTCCGCCAGTATTTCCGCCTGAAGAATGAGCAACGCCATTCTTCAGGCGGAAATTTTCAAGCGGATTTTCCGTTCACAAATTCCGCTTCACAAATTCCGAAGTGTTAATTTGTGAACGGAAACCCATTCACTATACTATACATTTTAGTAAGCGGAATTTCTGCCTGCAATTTCAAAGCGGAATTGCAGGCGGAAATTCCGTAGTGGGAACCTAGCCTTAAAGGGGTATTCCAGGAAAAACCTTTAATTTTTTTTTTTTTTTTTATCAACTGGCTCCAGAAAGTTAAACAGATTTGTAAATTACTTCTATTTAAAAATCTTAATCCTTTCAAAAATTATCAGCTGCTGAAGTTGAGTTGTTGTTTTCCGTCTGGCAACAGTGCTCTCTGCTGACATCTCTGCTTGTCTCGGGAACTGCACAGAGTAGAAGAGGTTTACTATGGGGATTTGCTTCTAAACTGGGCGGTTCCCGAGACACGTGTCATCAGAGAGCACTTAGACAGAAAAGAACAACTCAACTTCAGCAGCTCATAAGTACTGAAAGGATTAAGATTTTTTAATAGAAGTAATTTACAAATCTGTTTAACTTTCTGGTGCGAGTTTATATATTAAAAATATTTTTTTCCTGGATAACCCCTTTAAGGGCCTATTTCCGCCAGCGGAATTACGCCTCAAATGAAATCCCAATACACTTTTATGGGATTCCGCACGCCCATTGACACTTTGGAATTTCCACTTGTGGAATTCTGCTGTGTGAATAGACCCTAAGGCTAGGTTCACACTGCGGAATCTCTGGGCAGAAAATTTCCGCCCGGAGATTCCGAGTGCGGCTAGGACTGACTGAATCAGTCGGCGCGAGGACCGCACAGACACCGCAGTCTCCAATAGACTGCAATGTGTTCCGCGAGTATTTCCGCCTGAAGAATGAGCAACGCCATTCTTCAGGCGGAAATTTTCAAGCGGATTTTCCGTTCACAAATTCCAATTCACAAATTCCGAAGTGTGAATTTGTGAACGTAAACCCATTCACTATACAGGACATTTTAGTAAGCGGAATTTCTGCCTGAAATTTCAAAGCGGAATTGCAGGCGGAAATTCTGAAGAGTGAACCGAGCCTTAGTGTTAAATTTCCCTGTAGCGCCACTACAGGGGAAATGAGGTATTACACAATGCCCATTCACATCAATAAGTTTTCTATTAAAGCGCAGTCCTCCAGAGTTAGAGACCCCTTTTTGTAGCTGCTTTCTACACTCACCAAGAGATGAGGATCTTAGGTTCCACATGTTGATTTTTTTTTTTGCTAAAATAAGTCTGTAAGCATTAGTGAGGGCTTAGTATTATAATGCTTTGTAGGGATAACAGCCAAATAGGGTGGGCTATTTATAGGTGTCCATAATCCTATTTTCCAAAAGACTGCCCTGTGAACTAGATCTTATAATGATGGGGATTATTAATACTAGGTTCCCTGTGGGCCAATCATTGTGAAGGGGATGATGTTAGTACCCCTAATGGTCTAGGGTAGTATAAGATCTAGTGCCAGTATCCCTGGTGGTCTAGGGTAATATAAGGATTAGTTCCAGTATCCCTGGTGGTCTAGGTTAATATAAGGATTAGTTCCAGTATCCCTGGTGGTCTAGGTTAATATAAGGATTAGTTCCAGTATCCCTGGTGGTCTAGGTTTATATAACGATTAGTTCCAGTATCTCTGGTGGTCTAGGGTAGTATAAGGGTTAGTGCTAGTATCCTTGGTGGTCTAGGGTAATATGAAGGTTAGTGTCAGTGTCCCGGATGGCCTAGGAAAGTGTAAGCATTGCGGTCAGTATCCTTGGTGGTCTAGGGGAGTATGAAAGTTAGTGCTAGTATTCTGGTAGGCTAGGGTAGTATGAGGGTTAGCTCCAGTATCTTGGTTGTTCTAGAATAGTATGACGGTTATTGCCAGGGTCCCTGGTTGTCTAGAGTAGTATGAGGGTTTAATGCTGGCATCCTTGGTTGTCTAGGGTAGTATAAGGGTTAGTTCCACTATCCCTACTGGTCTAGGATAGAATGAAGGTAAGTGCCAGTATTCCTGGTAGTTTAGGGTAGTATGAGGGTTAGTTCTGGTATTCTTGGGGATCTAGGATAGTATAGGGGTTAGTGCCTGTATCATTGGTGGTCTAGGGTAGTATAGGGGTTAGTGCCTGTATCCCTGTTGATCTAAGGTTGTATAAGGGTTAGTTCCGGCATTCCTGGTGGTCTAAGGTAGTATAAGGATTGGTTCCAGTATCCCTGATAGTATAGGGTAGTATGAAGGTTGTTGCCAGTTTCTCTGGGGGGTCAAGGATAGTATGAGATTTAGTTCTAGTATCCCTGGTGGTCTAAAGAAGTATAGGGGTTAGTTCCAGTATCCCTGGGGATCTAGTGTAGTAAAGGAGTTAGTGCCAGTATCCCTGGTGAGCTAGGGTAGTGGAGGTGTCAGTAATAATCTCTACAGGAAGAGATCACTTGAAAAAATCCATAGTGAAAAACTCCAGCACTTCCAGAGTGGATAAAAAGGTATAGAATTTATTCAATCTCCGTGGAGGTAAAAAAACATGCATAGAAGGCAGGAAAATATGATAAAAACCGACGCGTTTCGTTAGCCTTTGACAAAGGCTAAAGAAACGCTAAAGGTTTTTATCGTATTTTCCTGCTTTCTATGCATGTTTTTTACCTCCACGGAGATTGGATAAATTCTATACCTTTTTATCCACTCTGGAAGTGCTGGAGTTCTTCACTATGGATTTTTTCAAGTGATCTCTTCCTGTATTGTTGCCTCGTGGAGCGGCCACGTTTCCCGTGCACCCAGACTGAATGAGCAGCAGAGACCGCACCATTGCCTCTTGAGAAAGCCACGGAGGCGGCAAAACATGTAGAGGCGGCAATAGTGTTTGTTTTTAAAGGGGTTCTCCGATGCTTACACATCTTTTCCCCTATCCAAAAGATAGGGGATAAGATGCCTGATCGCGGGAGTCCCGCCGCTGGGGAGACCTGGGATCTTACACGCGGCACCCCGTTTGTAATCAGTCCCCGGAGCGTGTTCGCTCCGGGTCTGATTACAGGCGACCACCGGGCCGGCGGCGTGTGACATCACGCCTCCACCCCCGTGTGACGTCACGCCTCGGGGACTAATTACAAACAGGGTGCCACGTGCAAGATCCCAGGGGTCCCCAGCAGCGGGACTCCCGTGATCAGGCATCTTATCCCCTATCCTTTGGATAGGGGATAAGATGTGTAGGTACCCTCTATATAAATAGCCACTGCAGGGCTTCTTTTGGAGAAATAGTGGAGACTATGCTCTTAATTTTGATGATATAGACACTAGGTACACCTGGTATCCGTTCTAAAACTTTATTTTTGGGACATTTTATTAGTATTTAATAAAAGTTACATTTTAGGGGTAAGCAATAGGGGTTTCATACCCTGGGCGTAGGCCCTGGGGTTTAGTGAATTGTTGGTAATTGGCCGCTTACTACCCCAAGGGTAGTTTTGTTTAGTTCCCAGCAGATAGGGGATAAATGTCTAAGACTGCAGTACTGCTTTAAAGGGGTACTCCGCTGGAAGACATTTTCCAACCTTTTTTTTTTTTTTTCAAATCAACTGTTGCCAGAAAGTTACAGATTTGTAAATTACTTCTATTAATTACTTCTATACTGCTGTATGCTCCACAGGAAGTTCTTTTCTTTTTGAATTTCCTTTCTGTCTGAACACAGTGCTCTCTGCTGACACCTCTGTCCATGTCAGGAACTGTCCAGAGTAGGAGCAAATCCCCCATAGCAAACCTCTCCTGCTCTGGACAGTTCCTGACATGGACAGAGGTGTCAGCAGAGAGCACTGTGGTCAGACTGGAATGAAATTTAAAAAGAAAAATAACTTCCTCTGGAGCATACAGCTTCTGCTAAGTACTGGAAGGATTAAGATTTTTAAATAGAAGTCTTTCACAAATCTGAGAAAAAAAAAATGTTTTCCAGCGGAGTACCCCCTTAAACATTGTCATGTCTCAGACCTGTTCCAAAAATGTTATAAAAATATTATATACACTCTAAAGGTCTAGTCACACGTACAGTATTCTGCGCAGATTTGATGCGCAGGATTTTCTGCTGCAGATTTCAATGTAAACTGAATGACTGAACACCGCTTCAAATCCTGCGCATCAAATCTGCGCAGAATACTGTACGTGTGAATAGACCCTAACGTAACATAGCATGAGACCATAAACCATACCGCACAATAACATGGTGTACTGTACAAGTGCAGTCATACGTTTTTTGTGCGAAAAGCAGAGAACACGTATGTATATTTATGCCGCCGTCTATTTCCAGATACAAAGGCCGCGTGGAGCTCCCGGATAATCTGAAGTCTCTCTTTAGACCGGTTGCCATGATGGTCCCTGACTACCAGCTTATAGCAGAGATAATGCTCTTCTCCGAGGGATTTAAGACGGCAAAGTCTCTGTCCGGGAAGTTGGTAAACCTGTATCAGCTGGCGAGCAAACAGCTATCTCAGCAGGTAACGCCAATGTCACCTCGGAATATTTCCACCACTTTGTTAACCATTTGTTAACCATTTCATTCCTCCTCTACGTTTATAACATAGAAAATAAAGCAAATAATATTGAATAGATAAGTAATCTCCAAACTGTAGCCCTCCAGCTGTTGCAAAACTACAACTCCCAGCATGCCCGGACAGCCAAAGGCTGTCCGGGCATGCTGGGAGTTGTAGTTTTGCAACAGCTGGAGGCACCCTAGTTGGGAAACGATACACTAGAGACTATGGGGGAGATTCATCAAGACCTGTACTGAGGAAAAGTTGACCAGTTGCCCATAGCAACCAATCAGATCGCTTCTTTCATTTTTTTTTTTTTAAATGAAAGAAGCGATCTGATTGGTTGCTACTGGTCAACTTTTCCGCAGCACAGGTTTTGATGAATTCCCCTGTAAGGGCCCATTCACACTACACATATGCATTGCTACGGAAATGCATTGCTGACTATGGAGACGGTGTATTTCCGAGCGGTCCTAGTGCCTGGGTCCTTGTCCACATAAGGCAAGTGTCAGCTAAACCCAGTGGCTTCGACTGACCCCCTAATATGTCGGGGAGATATGCCGAATTTCGACTGCCTGATCATTGTCTTCTTAGAGAGATTAGTTGCTGCTAGAAAGGACACAGGCGTGCTAGGCCAAGCTGAGAGTGCATGGGTATGGGGAGATCAGCTGACAGCAGGGCAGTGCTTTCCAAACAGGGTGTCTCCAGCTGTTGCAAAACTACAACTCCCAGAATGCATGCTGGGAGTTGTAGTTTTGCAACACCTGGAGACACCCTGTTTGGAAAGCAATAAGGTACAGATATGTTATGTCATTTTATTGTATTGCTGGATGCATCCCCAAACACGTGTGTGTGTGTATATGTGTATATACACATATACACACACACACGTATATATATATATATATAATAAAATCTATCTGTTTTATATATATATATATATATATATATATATATATAAAATATATATTTTTATATATATATATATTTTATATATATGCTTTTTTCTATTTAATATTTATTATATTACATTATATATATATATATATATATTTTATGTATATATATTTTTTGTGTGTATATATATATATATATATATATATATATATATATATATATATATATATAGTAGTTAGGAGTAGCCGTATTAGTCCAGTGATGCAAAAAGCATGATTTTGCGATATATGTATGTATATATATATATATATATATATATATGTTGTTGTTGTTGTAATAAAGCTTCTCTGTGTTCTCTAGAATCACTATGATTTTTTACTATATATATATATCTATGTTATTGTTGTTCTTGTAATAAAGCTTCTCTGTGTTCTCTAGAATCACTATGATTTTGGAATGAGAGCTATAAAGACGGTCCTAGTGGTCGCCGGTCAGAAGAAGCAGGACTTGGAATGCAGGTGAGATATATAAAGTATATAAAAATAAATGGTCTGAATGTATAAACCAAATGTATGGCCAAGCTTTATAAGGCACTATTACAAGGGGTCAGGACCTGCTCTGCCTATATGCAAAATAGGCAGCCATCTGGAGCGCACTCGTCATGGTGGCGCCGTTCTGCCTGCTGCAATAAAGTTAGCCAGGATTCGAAGCATCCGCCCATCTGAAACACCCGCCCATCAAGCAAAACTCCGCCACCCTACCCACACCTACACTATAATAGTATAACTGGCACTGACGTCAGCGCCGCCCGTCCGCAGTGCCGCCCGCTTATGAATATTCATCCCCCCTCCCTCCAGCTCTCCCTCTCATTGCCGCTCCTAACTGGACTTCACTGCGCATGTCAGGAAGCGGTGCATGCGCAGTGAAGTCCAGATAGGAACGGTGAAGAGAGGGAGAGCTGGAGGGAGGGGGGCTGACGTCAGTGCCAGTTAAGCTACAGAAACCCCGCCCGTGCCAGTTACAGCCACATTTCCAGATATAATAAAACTAAGATTACGGGCGAATGGCCGGGCGGGTCCGGCCAAGGTAGGGATCGTAGGAATCAGCGTCTCCCACATTATCCATCAGTACCTGTGGTTAGTGTGGGAGCAAACATGTGACAGTTTTCCTTTAACCTTCCAGTACTTTGCTCCAGAGGAAGTTGTGTAGTTCTTTCCAGTCTGACCACAGTGCTCTCTGCTGACACCTCTGTCAGGAACCGTCCAGAGCAGGAGCAAATCCCCATAGCAAACTTATCCTGCAAAACCCAAGGACAGCAGCTCCTCTGCTGTCCATGAATTGGTGTACCGCCACATCCATAAGCATCAAGATGGTGGTGGCGACATGATTTCCCCATATGACCCCCTCCCCAGTAGAATCCTCCTCTGTGTAGGTGCTGAAAGCGTAAATCACGTGACCCCCTTTTTTTCCCAGACTCCATGCAGTATATGCAGTGACAGGTTACTTTGCACTTGTAGTGCTCTTCTCTTGTAAGGTTGTCAGTGTCTGCCTTTACTTTTAGTGTCTTCCGGGCAGATTCCTCGCTGGAATGAGATACTTACGTTGTAGTCTATGCACGTATCTAAGCAGATGAAGAAGCATACCTGCATTGTATAGGAAGATTCTGATCTTTGTATAGTGACCTGATCGCTGTTCTTAGTATATTACAAAGAATAGTCCTCTTGTATCTCCAGAATATAATATTATTAATCCAATAGAATCGCACAATGCTGTAACATAACCACACAGACGGCAGGCGCCGGGGGGGTGGGGTGGGGGGTGGTCACATCAGTGACCGTAAATGTATAGGGAAGGATTTAAACCCTCAGCTCTCCAGTTTTTTTATGCCGATATGATGCACCCTCACAATCACTAGTCCTACAGTGCCATATGTTTCATTCCAGCGCAGCTGCATCCATACGGTTTCTTACTGTATCTGGGTCGTGTGATCATCCTACAGCTCTATCTGTATACTGCTGCTGCTATCTCTATGGGATCAGGATATATAGTAGTTATGCACCTCCCATTCAGCTCTGTCTGTATACTGCTGCTATTTCTTTGGGATCAGGGTGTATAGTAGTTATACACCTCCCCTCCAGCTCTATCTGTAAACTGCTGCTTCTATGGGATCAGGATATATAGTAGTTGTACAACTCCCATTCAGCTCTGTCTGTATACTGCTGCTATCTCTATGGAATCAGAATATATAGTAGTTATACACCTCCCCTCCAGCTCTATCTTTATACTGCTACTATCTCTATGAGATCAGGATATATAGTAGTTATTCACCTCCCATTCAGCTCTGTCTGTATAATGCTGCTGTTTCTTTGGGATCAGGATATATAGTAGCTATACACCTCCCCTCCAGTTTATCTGTTTACTTCTGCTGTTATGGGATCAGAATACTGTATATATAGTAGTTATACCCCTCCAGTTCTGTTGACAATTAATGTTTTCAACTTTGTGGTAACAGTTTGGCTTAGTCCTTTCCTATTCCAGCACGACTGTCCCCAGTGCACACAGCAAGGTCTATAAAGGCATGGATGGGGGAGTCAGGTGTGGAAGAGCATGACTGGCCGCACAGAGCCCGGACCTCAACTAGAATGGAGATTGTGAGTCGGGTCCTCTCCCCCGACATTAGTGTCTGACCTCCCTCATGTCCTTTTGGATGAATGGCATAGACACCTACAAAATCTTATAGAAAGTTTTCCCAGAAGAGTGGAAGCTCTTATACTTGCAGAGGGGGAGCCAACTCTATATTAGTGTATATGGATTCAGAATAGGATGTCCTAAAATCTCCTGTTGGTGTATTATGTGGGTGTCCCAATACTTTTGCCTATGTGGTGTATATTAAAGAGGTACTCTGCCCCTAGATATCTTATCCCCTATAAAATGTCTGACCACGGGGGTCCCACCGCTGGGAAACTTTTCGTTCCCAACGCTGGGTTCGGTGCCATAGTCGTGATGTCACGCCACGCCCCTCCCATAGACATTAATGGAGGGGGTGTGGAGTGATGTCACGAGGGGCGTGGCGTGATGTCACGACCACGGCCCCCCACCCAGTGTTGGAAACTAAAAGCTCAGAAAGTTGGGGTGGTGTGCAGGAGATTGCTGAGGTTTCCAGCGGGGGGACCAGCGGTCAGACATCTTATTCCTTATC
The DNA here is from genome assembly GCF_029499605.1 of Hyla sarda. Classification (NCBI taxonomy): domain Eukaryota; kingdom Metazoa; phylum Chordata; class Amphibia; order Anura; family Hylidae; genus Hyla; species Hyla sarda. The sequence continues at coordinate 429,102,905 of NC_079191.1, read as the reverse complement.
CTTTGGATAGGGGATAAGATGTCTAGGGGCAGAGTACTCGCCACCGTGTGATGCCCCCCCCCCCCCCCCCGCTATGCAAGTCTATGGGAGGGGGCGTGACTGCCTCCCATAGACTTGCATAGCGGCGGCAGGGGGTGACGTCACATGGCGGCGGAGTCGTGATGCTTCGATACTCCGGCCCTGTGGTCGGTACCCAGCAGTTCGTGAACTTGCAGCACGGCGTGCAAAGAGGCGGGTGCCAAATGCAAGATTGCGGGAGACCCCCGCGGTCAGACATCTTATCCCCTATCCTTTGGATAGGGGATAAGATGTCAAGGGCCGGAGTACCCCTTTAAGGAATAGCCAGCACAGAATTTTTCAAGTAAAACTAAGATGGTGGTCAAAAATGGTCATTTATATTGTGAATTCCTTCATGCCACCTCACTACTTACCCTCCCTGTATTCCTAAACCACTACTAGGTAATGAAACCGGGAACCCCGCATGTTTAGGACTCTCCTAGCCCAACACCTCTAGGTAATGTTGGAGCAAAGTACAGACGAGACATGGTGCTATCCTAGTTCCTACCATATTGAGGCAAACACTACATGTGACCATTGTTATTCGGCAGACCTCAATGCCGTCATCTATACGTAGGTGATTCGGTCTTTTCCGTAGACATAATTGGCTTTGTCTTCTTTTCGGGGTCCTGAGATAGTAGTCTTCTTGCCGTGCGCTGGAGACACCTATGGCACAGAACTTACTAGAGCAATAAAGGTTATAGAGTCAGTAAGGTGTAGGGAGAGCGCCGCTGATCAGCACTTTATTCTAGGAACGCTATTCGGTGTCATGGCGTTCACCGCACCTGATAATCTCATCAGTGCAGCCGCCAGCAGAGAAGCCCTCATCCTGCTGTTCCAGTGAGGTTAATGCTTTGTGATACAGCTGAGCTGATGCTGCAATAAAAGAGGAATGTGCCAGCAAAGCGAATTATTAATACGGATGTGAGGGAGCGCCGGTCTGGGTAAAAATAGCCTCTAAATCCGGAAAAATAAATTCAAGGATTAGCTTAGTGCAGAATATGCTGTGACATCCCTTCTGCTGCAGAGAACCCATTGCCGTACCTTAAAGGGGTACTCTACTGCTCAGCGTTTGGAACAAACTGTTCCGAACGCTGGAGTCGGTGCCGGGAGCTTGTGACGTCATAGCTCCGCCCCTCATGATGTCACGCCCCCTCAATGCAAGTCAATGGGAGGGGCGTCACGCCCCCTCCCATAGACTTGCATTGAGGGGGTGGGGCGTAACATCATGAGGAGGCGGGGCTATGACGTCACGAGCTCCCGGCATCGGCTCCAGCGTTCGGAACAGTTTGCTCCAAACGCTGAGCAGCGGAGTACCCCTTTAAAGAGTACCTCTCATTAACTTGTTTTTATATTTTATAATCCTCCCAGTTCACTGCCCCCCATCATGATAAACCACCCCCTGCCTTTATTTTTATTATTTTTTAGTTTTCTACCTTGATATTGCTCTGTATCTTCTGCTCAGTGTCAGTCAGATTCACAGACTGGGAAGGGGCGTTCCCCAGCAGGCGTGACATCATCTGAAGCCATACAGGGGAGAACTTCTTCCCTTACTCTGCAACCAACAGCAAACGGCAGTTCAGTGTGAGATGAGCTCTGATTGGCTAAGGCTGCACCCAACTCCCCAGCACTCCGGACTGCCTTTCCTGATTTTGGACTTCTGCCAGGCCAGCAGGAGTCCAAAGTCTGTGCAAGAGATGGTGGAAATGTGCTCTGGACAAGTACGGAGACACCTAGTGGCAGCTTTTTTAAACACAATAGCAACAATTAGTTTTAATAAGAGTGCCCCTTTAAATACTTCAGTCTCACCTTACAGGTTTTTATTAATTTACTAGAAGGATTCCTTTCTTTTCTGAAAACTTGTCGAACAATTCTGTTCTGAACTTTAATCTGATTCTGGGAAAGCTGGGTGATAAATCATATCGCGGCTATTCAGGGCTGGCACTATGGGGGGGGTTGCATTTAGACCTTGTTGTTTAAGAGGTCCACCATGGTCTCAGTGGATCAGTGGTCTTATACTATGGTCCTCCAGATGTTACAAAACTTCAACTCCCAGCATGCTCGGACAGCCGTTGGCTGTCCAGGCATGCTGGGAGTTTAAGTTTTGCAACATCTGGAGGGCCACAGTTTGAGGTTCCTGGTCTCTGGTTCCTGCTCTGACTCACGGCCTGGATTCTGGATTTTGCCTTGTCCTCCTGGTGCTGACCAATTGCTTCAGTGGGTTGAGCGACCGCTGGGTGGGAGTGAGAACATTTTGCAAGTAATTGTATTTTTGCAACAGCTGGGGGCACCCTGGTTAGAAAACACTGGTCTATTGCATGGAATCGAGCTCCTGTTTCAATGGGTGATGTGTGGGAGGGAGAAAAGTGACCTCACACTTACAAACAAGGAATCATGGGACTTGTAGTTCGAGGGAGGGAACTCACACAGGAAATAGCTCACAAAAAGCTAGCCACAGTGTAATGGTAATCTCACAACATAGCCATTTAGCCCCAAGACCCTTCCTAAGCATGTCCATTACTGTCTGGCAGGTAAGTACTAAAATCACCACATGGTTGATAACCCCTTTAACCTCCCTCCAGTCCCGTCCACCTGGATCCATTCCATTCCTTTGCCCACATGCCAGTCTTTACATCCTTGTCCTTCTGTCACTACTGAGTACTGGAGCTGCCCACTGGAGACTATTTAGGGATCACCCTTACAGGGAGTGTAGAGTAAAAACCAGGAAAACCCTTAGACTCCACACCCCATACTAGCCAGGGCAACACCAGTTGTGTTCTTAAAGGGGTTGGCTGGGGTCTAATGTCTATGTGTAAATTTGGCCAAGCAGCCCTAAAAAAAATAAAAACTAATTGTACTCACCTGTCCTGATCCCCCTCTGCCGCCATTCCATTAGTGTGTGGTCCTGCTGCTCAGCACTTCCTCTTGACTTGAAGTGCATATTTAGGCAATCTCTGATGTTTTTTAGCCCAACCTGGCCACATTTACTTATTACCATTGGTCACTGGACAATCTCTCTAAAGAAGCACCCCAGGTTTTTGTTTTTGCCCATATTTGACCACCATCACTTGTCGTACAGCGCCATCTGTTTGTATCCAGCACAGCTGCATCCATGCAGTTCATTACTGTAACTGGGCCATGTGATCACAGGTCTGACTAACAGAAAATCACAGTGTTTAATCTTTGAGAAAGTGGTTCAGTCCTTGGTCAGCTGACTTTTTGCTGCTGTTATTTCTGTGAGATCAGGATATATAGTAATTTTACACCTCCCTTCCAGCTCTATCTGTGTACTGCTGCTGCTATCTCTATGAGATCAGGATGTATTGGGGTTATACACCTCTTCTCCAGCTCTATCTGTATACTGCTGCTGTTATTTCTATGAGATCAGGATATATAGTCATTTTACACCTCCCTTCCAGCTCTATCTGTATACTGCTGCTGCTATCTCTATGAGATCAGGATGTATAGTAGTTATACACCTCCCCTCCAGCTCTATTTGTGTACTGCTGCTGCTATCTGCATGAGATCAGGATGTGTTGTAGTTATACACCTCTCCTCCAACTCTACCTGTATACTGCTGCTGCTATCTCTATGGGATCAGAATATATAGTAGTTATGCACCTCCCCTCTAGCTCTATCTGTATACTGCTGCTGCTATCTCTATGGGATATGGATATATATATAGTAGTTATACACCTCCCCTCCGGCTCTATCTGTATACTGCTGCTGCTATCTCTATGAGATCAGGATATATAGTAGTTATACACCTCTCCTACAACTCTACCTGTATAATGCTGCTGCTATCTCTATGGGATCAGAATATATAGTAGTTATGCACCTCCCCTCTAGCTCTATCTGTATACTGCTTCTGCTATCTCTATGGGATACGGATATATATATATATATATATATATATATATTAGTTATACACCTCCCCTCTAGCTCTATCTGTATACTGCTTCTGCTATCTCTATGGGATACGGATATATATATATATATATATATATATATATATATATATATTGTAGTTATACACCTCACCTCCGGCTCTATCTGTATACTGCTGCTGCTATCTCTATGAGATCAGGATATATAGTAGTTATACATCTCTCCTACAGCACTATCTGTATACTGCTGCTGCTATCTCTATGGGATCAGGATATATAGTAGTTATACATCTCCCTTTCAGCTCTATCTGTATACTACTGCTATCTCTATGGGATCAGGAGGATATAAAGTAGTTATACACATAACCTCCAGCTTTTTTTATTTTTTATTTAAGTATTTATTTAGTTTTTGCACTTTAAGAAACAGACATTACCAACAAGGTAAAAAGAACATAAACAACAGCCTCCGTAGGTCCCAGGGACCGACTCCACAATAATAACAGGAAGGTATGCATAAACATTCGTCAACAGTAAAGAAGGGCAAATCTGAGATCCAACCGGAGACGGCCCAGCACAGACAGACAACCAAGCACTCACTCAAGAACACTTCCCGGTAACCCCAACCCAGCCCCCTCCCATATGAGACAGCATCATGCCACATAAGACCTACTGGGACAATCTAGCCGGGGGGTCAGCTGACACTTCAAGTAAGAGCCAGGGGGTCCACACCTTGTCAAACTTCTTAGGGCACCTTCGACTCACATACAATGCCTGGTACAACGGGACATACCTCTCCTCCCCCAGATGTGGCCACCTAGATAAAGGGGGAGGAGAGGTATCTTTCCAAGCCATCACCTAGGTTAAGGACTAAAAGTATAGCAGAGTGGTCTGAGATCCCCCTAGTGGTGTAGGAAACATCTCTTACCGCTTAGAGGAGGTACTTGGATGCCAGGGTAATATCAATGCAAGAAAAGGACCTATGCGCCACAGAGTAAAAGGAAAACGAAGCTGCAGTCTGGTACTTCCACCTCCAGAGGTCAGTAAGGCCCAACGCCATTCGCCAGGTATTAAAAGAGGAGGATTCAGGGTCAGCAGCAGTGGTGCGGTTGAGCAGAGGATCAGAAGTCACATTAAAATCACCTATGAAAAGGACAGGATCGGAGGGAAGAGACAACAGTTTGTTAGTAATCAACTCCAACACAGAGACCTGAAAAGGCGGCGGCACGAACAAAGAACCCAGAGAACTATGTAATATCACAAACCTCCCAAAGTGGTCACATGCTACCTGGGAACCAACCAATGGCAAGGACTTAGTAGTTAAAACAGAGACACCTCTAGCGTAATTAGAAAAGGAGGCATGATGGCCGCGCACTATCCAAGCCCTCTTCTTTCTGTCCCATAACATGAGTTTCCTGCAAACATATGATGTGAGGAGAGTGACGCTTCACAATATCCAGACATAAGGCCCTCTTGAACTTGGAGTTAAAGGGTAGCTCCCACCATCCCTTTTTTTCCCCTCTCTGTCCCTGCCTATTTCCCATCTATCCCTAACCTCCTCCCTGCCTAATTATATATTTTACTATATATATATAATTTTTTTACTATATATATATTATTTTGTCTGCCTGATAACGTGCTCACTACTAGGCAGACTTCCACAGCAGGCACCACGTCACTGATGCCTGCTGGGGGGGGGACTTCCACCCTTAGTTCATCTACACGGAGTGCCTCCAGCTGTTTCACCACTACAACTCCCAGCTTGCCCTGACATCTATTGGCTGTCAGGGCATGCTGGGAGTTGTAGTGGGGAAAAACTGGAGGCACCCTGTGTTAAAAACAATACATGGCCGCGGCGCAACCCGAACCCCCCTACCCCTCCCCTGAACCCCGCTTCCCCTCCCCTGAACCCAGCTACCCGAACACCCGCTACCCGAACACCCCACCCCCCAGACATACCAGGACAGTGCTGCGACGGGCAGGACAGCAGCGACGGGATGCCATGAGGTGGGGCCGGCGTGCAAGGCCAGGGAGCAGGGGAGCCAATGCGCGCTTCTTCTGTTCTCAGCGCTCGCTCCCCCCTGTTTGATTGACAGGCGGGAGCGAGCACCACAGTGAGTGAATTCCGACTCGTTGCCAGGCTTCAATGAGTCGAAATTCACTAGTGACGTCACTGCCGAATGCAATTAAAGTATGTTAGAGATATGTTGTAGTACTTAAAGGGGTTCTCCCTTGTTTATACTGTGTTTTGTTATTATGTTTGTGTGTTATGTGTGTATAAGTATGTGTTTTTTTTATGTGTGTTGTGATTATGTATATATGTATTTTCTTACCTTTTGTGAAGATCCGGAAGCTGGCCCCTTTTTCTTCCAGTGGCTTGCAGTGCACCTCGGCCTCCGCCATGTTGTGTTCGGTAAGTGGGATGTCGGGGGGTGTGTTCTTTCTTCTGTCCTTCCTATCTTCTGACGTCCGAGGCAAATCTTTTCTTCCTGTTTCTTCCGTGGCTCAGCGACGAATCTGCGGCCTCTTCTGGCGCATGCGCAGGTAGTTTTTTTTGTCTAATTGACAAACTGTCTGCGCTTGCGCGAAGCTACGCTATTAGCGTAGACCTAACGTACGCTACGCTGTTAGCGTAGCACTTGCGTACTCGCGAATGCGCAGACAGTTTGTCAATTAGACCAAAAACATTTTTGGGTAAAAAAAACAAACAAACTACCTGCGCATGCGCCGGAAGAGGCCGCAGATTCGTCGCTGAGCCACGGAAGAAACAGGAAGAAAAGATTTGCCTCGGACGTCAGAAGAGAGGAAGGACAGAAGCAAGAACACCCCCCCCCCCCCCCCCCCGACATCCCACTTACCGAACACAACATGGCGGAGGCCGAGGTGCACAGCAAGCCACTGGAAGAAAAAGGGGCCAGCTTCCGGATCTTCACAAAAGGTAAGAAAATACTTATATACATAATCACAACACACATAAAAAAAACACATACTTATACACACATAACACACAAACATAATAACAAAAAACAGGATAAACAAGGGAGAACCCCTTTAAGTACTACAACATATAAATTTTTTTATTTCATGACAGTGCCCATTTAAGCCCCCGAACATTCCAGCTAATAACTTTTAGGGTCCCCATCACTACAGATATCCAGAGACAAAACTAGGACTGACCAAAGGAGGACCAGGTCAAGGAAGGAGAGAGCACCGGGACCACACACCACACGCAATCAACATAAAAACAGGCACAAAACACACAAACAGATGAAACAAAGCATAAGCAAAACATTCCCCAGAATTCCCTGTCTAACACTAAACGGGACATAGTAAAACGTCTACGCCCTAACACAGTGCAGACCTATAACCCTAAATACAACTACTGCGGAAAACACTACTAATACGAGTTGGCTGTCCGGGCATGCTGGGAGTTGTAGTTTTGCAACATCTGGAGGTCCGCAGATTGAAGACCACTGGTATAGGAAGTAGTACTCACGTGTCCCTGCCACTCCGGACCCGTCACCGCTCGTCACCGCTGCCCTGGATGTCGCTCCATCACTGTCGCTGTGTGCCCGTGGTGTCCCCGAGGCTCCCGACGTCTTCTTCCCTGGGATCCATGCTCTCCGTCGCCGTCATCACGTCGCCGTCATCATGTCGCTACGCAGGCCGCTCCTATTGGATGACGGGACAGCGTGAGCGACGACGTGATGATGACAAAGGAGAGCGCCGGCCATGCAGGGGATCCCGGCACGGAGCAGACATTGAGGAGGCAGGTAGGGTCCCTCCCGGTGTCCTGTAAGCTGTTCGGGACGCTGCGATTTCACCACGGCGGTCCTGAACAGCCTGACTGAGCAGCCGGGTTAGTGTCACTTTCGCTTCAGACGCGGCGGTCAGCTTTGATTGCCGCATCTGAAGGGTTAATACAGGGCATCACCGCGATCGGTGATATCCTGTATTAGCCGCGGGTCCCGGCCGTTGATGGCTGCAGGGACCGCCGCGATAGGTGTGTATTCGCCATATAAGACGCACCAACTTTTCCCCCCCAGTTTTGGGGAAGGAAAAGTGCGTCTTATACGGTGAAAAATACGGTAGTGGGAGGACAGTCATGAGCAGAACAGTCCAGGACAGTTCAATCTGGAGGTCTAACAGGGGAGGCAGCATCAATCCAATGAAGAGCCTCAGTCGGGGACATGAAGAACTTAGTAGAGGCTCCATCCACCACTCTCAGGCGAGTAGGATATAGCATGGCATATCGGTATCCCTTGGCACGCAGTTTCGACCAGACTTCAGTGAACTGCACTCGCTGCTTGCGTAATTCCACGGAAAAGTCAGAGCAGCATCCCTGTCCTTGAAGTGTAGAAGTTTGGCCAGGAAGGGACGAGGAGGACTCCCAGGAGGAGGAGGAGGCCTAGCTGGGACCCTGTGGGCCCGGTCAACAGAGAAATAAGTAGAAAAGGTGTCCACTGGAAGAATCTCCTTCAGCCACATTTCGAGGAATAACACAGGGTCATTCCCTTCCACCTTTTCAGGAAGGCCCGCCAGACAGATGTCATTGCGCCGCAGGCGGTTCTCAATATCATCCATTTGGCCCAGAACTCCTGTACATAACCTCCAGCTCTATCTGTATACTGCTGCAGATACCTCTATGGGATTAAGATATATAGTAGTTATACATCTTCCTGAGGCTGTATTCACATGTTGCTTTTTTTTTTTGCTGTTATTTTCGGAAATCCAAATTAGTGCTTTTTACCACAATTGCACAAATCTCAGTAAAGGTAGCGATGCGCTACCTTTACTGAGATTTTTGCAATTGTGGTAAAAAGCACTAATTTGGATTTCCGAAAATAACAGCAAAAAAAAACATGTGAATACAGCCTCAGGAAGATGTATTTATTTTGCGCAGGTCCAGTCATTCTAACTAAACATTGTGGGAGAGGATATACGCTGCGGATGCCGCAGCGTATATCCTCTCCCACAATGTTTAGTTAGAATGACTGGACAACGCTGGGTACTAAGCTAATCCAGGCATGCTTGGAGTTGTAGTTTTGCCACAGCTGGAGGCACACTGGTTGGTAATCATTGAGCTAGACAATAGTGGGAAGGATTTTATATGTCCGCAGGAGTGTTCCTTTAAGAATAACCATTTATTCCTCCACACCGCTCTTGTTTATTTCTATATCTCATATTTATAGTTTTATCGCCATCACAATTGAATTACGTAATGATTCATTTTGTGAGTCTGCATGAAAGATCGAGTTATCGTACAGCCCGAGGCACATTGTCATTGCTTGATGCTTCAAGATACTTTTGTGTTTTCCGGAAAATTCAATAAAAGCGATTGAAGGCAGCATAGTGTACCCAGCACGGCGCATTGTGTGTTATGCTAATACCTGCGCTGATATTCTGCCCAATGTAGCCACCATTTTCCTGATTTTAATGAATAATTTCTATCTGCACAAAATAAAAATAAAAAATAAAAATAGTTTCCCTTTTTTTCCCTTATCTTGTGGCCTTTGACTTCAGTGCCAAATAGTTTGTAATTTATGACATCATCAGCCCTAATAATATGTTTTCTGTGTAACCAGAGAGAAGAACACAAGACTGTCCCCGGAGAATGAAATGCTGATAATAATCGCTGCCCTGAAAGAAGCAAATCTACCCAAATTTTTGGCTGAAGATGTGGTGCTGTTTGAAAACATCATGGCCGACCTCTTCCCAGGAGTCAACCCTCCGAAGGCAAACACTGAAAAATTAGAGGTAGGGAAAGCATAATTCTACATCCCAAAACAAGAAAAATAAACTGCGACTAGATATAAAAATCTCCTCCCAGCAAGAAGGTCTTGGGCAACAAGCAAAGTAATGGTCTGGATTCTACTGTTATGATGTCACAAAGATGCTGGTCTCGGTTCTACAGTGATGATGTCACAGTTTTGCTAGCCTCTAGACTGCTGTGATAATGTCACTTCATCCCAGTAAAATCCTGGCGCTCACCACTCTAGAACCCAGGATACCACCATTGTGACATCATCACAGCAGAACACAAGCCAGTGCAATCAGGGCCATTGTCACAGTAGGACTCAGATCAGCACTAATGTTACATCTTAATAGTAGGCCACCATCACTATGACATTGTGGTAGAACCTAGGCTACAATCACTGTGACATCATCACAGCACAAATCAAGATATCACTGCTGTGACATCATCACAGAAGAACCCAGACCACCCCCACTGTGACATCATCACAGAAAAACCCAGACCACCTCCACTGTGACATCATCACAGAAGAACCCAGAACACCCCCACTGTGACATCATCACAGAAGAACCCAGAACACCCCCACTGTGACATCATCACAGAAGAACCCAGACCACCTCCACTGTGACATCATCACAGAAGAACCCAGAACACCTCAACTGTGACATCATCACAGAAGAATCCAGACCACCCCCACTGTGACATCATCACAGAAGATCCAAGACCACCCCACTGTGACATCATCACAGAAGAACCCAGAACACCTCCACTGTGACATCATTACAGAGGAACCCAGACCACCCCCACTGAGACATCATCACAGAGGAACCTAGACCACCTCCACTGTGACATCATCACAGAAGAACCAAGACCACCTCCACTGTGACATCATCACAGAAGAACCCAGACCACCTCCACTGTGACATCATAACAGAAGAACCCAGACCACCTTCACTGTGACATCATAACAGAAGAACCCAGACCACCTTCACTGTGACATCATCTCAGAAGAACCCAGACCACCTCCACTGTGACATCATCACAGAAGAACCCAGAACACCTCCACTGTGACCTCATCACAGAAGAATCCAGACCACCCCCACTGTGACATCATCACAGAAGAACCAAGACCACCCTCACTGTGACATCATCACAGAAGAACCAAGACCACCCCACTGTGACATCATCACAAAAGAACCCAGACCACCTCCACTGTGACATCATCACAGAAGAACCCAGACCACCTCCACTGTGACATCATCACAGAATAACCCAGAACACCCCCACTGTGACATCATCACAGAAGAACCAAGACCACCTCCACTGTGACATCATCACAGAAGAACCCAGAACACCTCAACTGTGACATCATCACAGAAGATCCAAGACCACCCCACTGTGACATCATCACAGAAGAACCCAGAACACCTCCACTGTGACATCATTACAGAGGAACCCAGACCACCCCCACTGTGACATCATCACAGAGGAACCTAGACCACCTCCACTGTGACATCATCACAGAAGATCCCAGACCACCTCCACTGTGACATCATCACAGAAGATCCCAGACCACCTCCACTGTGACATCATCACAGAAGAACCCAGACCACCCCCACTGTGACATCATCACAGAAGAACCCAGACCACCTTCACTGTGACATCATCACAGAATAACCCAGACCTCCTCCACTGTGACATCATCACAGAAGAACCCAGACCACCTTCACTGTGACATCATCACAGAAGAACCCAGAACACCTCCACTGTGACATCATCACAGAAGAACCCAGACCACCTCCACTGTGACATCATCACAGAAGAACCCAGACCACCCCCACTGTGACATCATCACAGAAGAACCAAGACCACCTCCACTGTGACATCATCACAGAAGAACCCAGACCACCTCCACTGTGACATCATCACAGAAGAACCCAGAACACCTCCACTGTGACCTCATCACAGAAGAATCCAGACCACCCCCACTGTGACATCATCACAGAATAACCCAGGCAATCACTATTGTGACATCACAGTAGTCTCAAGGCTAGCATGGTTGATGCAATGGTGGTTGCCTGGAGTCTACTTTGTTGATGTTACAATGGGGCTGGCCTGGGTTGTACTTTGATGATGTTATAATTATTTTGGTCTATGTCCTTACGTCTAGACTAAAGCAGTGATGATGTCACCATTCTACTGTTCTGGTGTCCATTTGGTGGTGGTTTGGGTTCTATTTTGATGATGTGGCAAAGATGCTAGTCTGGGTTTTAAAGGGGTATTCCAGAAAAAAAAATGATATATCGACTGGCTTCAGAAAGTTAAACAGATTTGTAAATTACTTATATTAAAAAAAAAATCTAAATCCTTCCAGTAGTTATCAGCTGCTGAAGTTGCTCTATGCTGACACCTCTACTTGTCTCAGTAAATGACCAAAGCATTAGAGGTTTGCTATGGGGATTTGCTCCTACTCTGGACACTGCCTGAGACAAGCAGAGTTGTCAGCAGAGCGCACTGTGGTCAGACAGAAAAGAACAACTCAACTTCAGCAGCTGATAACTGCTGGAAGGATTAAGATTTTCTTTGTTGAAGTAATTTACAAATCTGTTCAACTTTTTGGAGCCAGTTGAGATTTATATATATATATATATATATATATATATATATATATATCGAAATAAACGTTTTTTCCTGGAATACCCATTTGATGGGATGATCTTTTATCAGAGCTGACTGGGATTTTACTGTAATGATGTCACAATGTTGTTGGTCTGGGTTTAAACTATGATAATGTCACATTGGTGCTGATGTCACAATGGTATCGATCTAGGTTGTACTGTGATGATGTCACAATGGAACGTAACTAGGCTAGCCCTTATGTTGTACAGTGTCTGTTTGATGCTCTCCCTGGGCCCCACCAATCCCTTATACATTAGCTACGCCCCGGAACATGTTTTTGCAGAACACTGCTTGGTGGTATCATATGGGCATTCTATGGGTAATTATTCAGCCACTATAAGGCTCTAGGGTTGCCACCTGGCCGGTATTTTGGCCATCCTGCTGGTATTTTTATATAAAAAATACCGGCAATGTAATGGCCGGTATTTATCCAACCAATCCTCCAGCTCGCGGAATGTTGCACCTTAACCTATACCAGTGTTTCCCAACCAGAGCGCCTCCAGCTGTTGCAAAACTACAACTCCCAGCATGCCCGGACAGCCAACGGCTGTCCGGGCATGCTGGGAGTTGTAGTTTTGCAACAGCTGGAGGCACCCCTTGGTTGGGAAATGCTGACCAATACTATATACTACTGTATAGTCCAACGTGCTGGGAGTTGTAGTTTTGCAACAGCTGGAGGCACCCCTTGGTGGGAAACACTGACCTATACTATATACTACTATATACTCCAACGTGCTGGAAGTTGTAGTTTTCCTTTGGGGCAGCTGCTGAGCCACAGGCTGTATCACAGTGCATGCTGGGAGTTGTAGTTAGCAACTAATTGGAACTCTTGAATATAATAATAAAAAAATAAAAAAATAAAAAGCGATAAAAAAAAAGTCCCATCAAAACAAAACTGGTCCTGTTAAAAATTACAGAGTGCAAAATGAGCCCATACAGGCCCGTATAAGGAAAGATAAAAAAAGTTATAGGGGTCAGAATAGGACAAAATTTCCCCCACATATGTGTATCCTGTGATGTCATACATATATAATTAATTATGTGTGGTGTCCCAGTACCGCATCCTATACAGTACCTATATATAGGTCCCCATAGCCAGAGTCCCTAGGACGTCGGGGTCCTTCTTATCTAGTCCACCCCTTGTCACCTCTCATCTAAGGATTAGTAGATCTAATAGTTTATTCAAGATTGATATAAATATGATTGTACAAATGTATATAAATGGTTAATTATCTGTACGGAGTGTAACAGGACCTGCGGGTCACGTGATCAGGTAAACTCTATGGTTTTTAGGCTTGAGGACCTTTGGAGGTCCCTATGACGTATTACACCCATCACTCCCTGTGACAGTTGCTTGGACCAGTAAAAGCGGCCCTGCCCCTGCCCTTATAAGGGAGCGGCGGCCATTACTCTCTCTCTTGTTCCTGTGCAACCAAGCAAGCAACATCTCTTGTTCCCGGGCTGTCAAACGAGCAGGATCTGCGCAGCTGTGAGTTAGGCCCGAGCCTTGCGGCAACGGCTGATCTATTCAGAATCGTGAGTGTAATCAATCCCTAAGCACTCTGCAGGATCACCGGACCTTATCTATCCCCTAAATCCGGACGGATCTTCACAAATTACCCTAAATTCTCAGACTATATCAGAAGTCAAGGTCCGCAACAACTGTCATTCATTGAACTATATAGAGACTGTATTCCTGAGACTGTTACTGTTCATTGGATGTACCGCAAGCATTTAAAGGGGTACTCCGCCCCTAGACATCTTATCCCCTATCCAAAGGATAGGGGATAAGATGTCAGATCGCCGGGGTCCCGCTGCTGGGGACCCCGGGGATCGCTGCTGCGGCACCCCGCTATCATTACTGCGCAGAGCGAGTTCACTCTGCACGTAATGACGGGTAATACAGGGGCCGGAGCATCGTTACGTCACGGCTCCGCCCCTCGTGACGTCACGGCTCGCCCCCGTCAATACAAGTCTATGGGAGGGGGCGTGGCGGTCGTCACGACCCCTGCCATAGACTTGCATTAAGGGGACGGGCCGTGATGTCATGAGGGGCGGAGCCATGACGTCACGCTGCTCCGGCCCCTGTATCGCCCGTCATTACGCACAGAGCGATCTCGCTCTGTGCAGTAATGATAGCGCGGTGCCGCAGCAACAATCCCCGGGGTCCCCAGCAGCGGGACCGCAGCGATCTAACATCTTATCCCTTATCATTTGGATAGGAGATAAGATGTCTAGGGGCGGAGTACCCCTTTAAGTAAAGTTTACAAGTTCAAGTACCTTGTGGACCTTCAGTCATTTATGCATGCACCTATCGTTACTGGGAAGGGCGACGATAGGCCGGAGAATTACCTCAGCATACTAGCCCTCAGCCTGGCGTCACGAACTATAGGGTTAACCTTAACCCCTCATCTTCCGAAACAACACCCCAACTACCATACACCCCCCAAGGGCTACCACATATGCAAATGAGCATGGCTGGTATTTTTTTTTTGCAGTAAAGGTGGCGACCCTACTGACAGATAATAATGCAGCGTGCTGTACTGGTATTCTCATAGGTATTATATACTTTACTTTATATTTCGGCACCACCCTGCAACATCATCGAAGAAACGTGATGATGCATCAGCGCCCGTACACACATAGAAGGTCTCTTTGTCCCAAAGTTCGCCCTTCCAAAAAGTGACCTTTACGGTTTCACCGGGAAGGTGCTTTACAAAGCAGAACTTTCTCTGCCGCTTTCTCCTCTATTTTTAGGCTTTGAATTGTTTCTTGTCAAACTAAATTTCTACATCCTCACAAAAAGTTCCTAATGTTCCCATTTATCTTCTCTATGCATCTGTTGTTCTTATTTATTCCACCGGTGGGGGACTCAGCACATTTACCAATCTGAGTTTACAGCAGTTTGTATAAGCCGTTCTTGTTTTTTTCTCCTACCTCCTAATTCAGTGTTTCCCAACCAGGGTGCCTCCAGCTGTTGCAAAACTACAACTCCCAGCACACCCGGACAGCCGCTGGCTGTCCGAGCATGCTGGGTGTTGTAGCTTTGCAACAGCTGAAGGCACCCTGGTTGGGAAACACTGTCCTAATTGGTTTTCCTGCCTCATAAAAGGGGTACTCCGGTGGAAAACTTTTTATTTTATTTATTTTTTTAAATCAACTGGTGCCAGAAAGTTAAACAGATTTATAAATTACTTCTATTAAAAAAAATCTTAATTCTTCCAGTACTTATTAGCTGCTGAATACTACAGAGGAAATTCTTTTCTTTTTGGAACACAGAGCTCTCTGCTGACATCACGCACACAGTGCTCTCTGCTGACATCTCTGTCCATTTTAAGAACTGTCCAGAGTAGGAAAAATGTGGTCCGACACTGTAAGACTAAGGCATACAGCAACAGGTAGTGATGTGGGTAGTTTTGGAATTCCTGATTCGTGACGTTAGGTGCGGCAGTGCATACATCCAATAACGTGCACAAACAATAGCGACAAGGAAAAACAGGGATTGCACTCACCATCCAAACGATGTTTATTCACTAGTATCAGGCATAACAAGCTGGTATGAAGATGGAGGCGGGGGACGCAACCGGAACAGACTGTTTCACGCCGCTAAGGCGCTTCTTCCAGCCGGTCGTACGACCGGCTGGAAGAAGCGCCTTAGCGGCGTGAAACAGTCTGTTCCGGTTGCGTCCCCCACCTCCACCTTGGTGAGTGCAATCCCTGTTTTTCCTTGTCGCTA